>NC_088322.1:8463079-8766109 GCF_910592395.1 Lineus longissimus
AAGGAGAGAAAAAAAAAAATTTCATGTGTCCGAACCCGAGAGTGCTCAAGTAACGGCCAAATGGGCAACATGACCTCGCTGATCTTGATTAGTTGGACGAATCATGAGTTGCATTTTATGTATGGTTATTAGTAATATTAGACGGAAGCATGGATATAAAAATCCAAGGCAATTTGGCCTGAGGAATAATACCACTAGGGCATGCACTGAAGCAGTGAATCGAACAAAGTTTTTTCAACTGAGATCAACTGATCTAGGGGTACATGCACCACCATTTGACCTCTGTGACCTTGAAAAGGGTGTGTTTTTAGTTTTGAACCTCTGCAAGGATCAGATCAGGATGACATGCACTCACAGTAAAAATGTCATGATTCTAGCTTGTAGCATTCATAAGATATAGCCAAAAATAGGTTTTCAAAGAGCGCCATCTATGTGGCAGACAAGCTGTCAAATTGTGCTAATTTGCGTTTTGGAAGGACTTGCCCAGGGGTACCCACACACCAAGTATGAACCTTCTAGGTCAAATGGTTAAGAAACGTGCCACTCTTTTGTCAAAAGTTAATGACGACGACGGACGCCGCGGTATGGTATGAGCTCCCTGAAAGGTGAGCTACGGAGTGAAGCCAGAAAGTTTATGAAAACGAAACCTGACACTTGAAGTGACTACCATCTCACCCAAATGAAAAGAAAACAATCTTTTGGTTTCAACCTATTCATTTAGAGATAGGTCCTTAAATGTATTTTTCCTGTTATCTAGCCCTCTGCAGATTGAGATGATGGCTGTCGAGAAGACCCAACCACTCAACCAAGATCTGCAATTCGTGCTATGGTAGATGTGACTCTCAAAGGTTTTGGATGACGAAGGAATCCAACGCATATATGGTAAATATGAACAGATGACAAGACAGTATATGGGTGAACACGCCATGGGCCGAGTTCGTTTCATTACCGGATTAAAGTTTGGTCGCAAAATGGTGAATTTTTTCTTGAAAACTGCACAAGCAACTTCAGTTTGGAATTGAATTGCAAATCAAGTGTCAAGTAGTATAGCGTCGTAGTCGTCGGTATTAAGGCTTTTAGAAAATTAAGACAAGAACACGTTTCTTAAAGAGTAAGTAGAACGCCTTTAAAATCGTTCGAAATACAGTTTACCCTTGATACATTAACTCGATATATCACAACGAACTTAATTTTAGTCTACATTTTAGCTCCACCCTCGCAGTTTGGCGAGACAACCTTCAACCTCCAGTTCGGTATCAATTCCCAAATCCAAAAAATAACTTGGAAAAAGTTCCTTAACCATACCGCCCTTTTGACCAAACTTCTCAAATTCTACAGTCCTTTATCTCCCTCTGAAACTGCTGATTTTCTAAGAATAGAATTAGTCATTCTGAGTGAGGGCTTTAACTTGAGGGGTACGCTGTTCATAATTACTGGTGGCCCAGGAAAATAGAATTCCAGTTTCCACAATGCTGTAGGACAGTAAAGTTATTATGCATACGATTATGCTGAAACTGGGTGCTTCTGGTATTTGTATTTCAAAACAACGGCAGTGCCAGTGCTGAAATCTATATTTAGTACATATTTGTGCAATTGGACATTTCAAATTCAATTACAAACTTCTCGTTTTTAACGAACGGTGTAGGATTTAAGGGTTGTTATTCTATCATAAACTACTTTGGTGAATTTGATGAAACTGAATGAAAGGCCTTAATGGCACATGCATTAATTATGGTAGAACAATGGAGTAACCTTATTTTTTGTTTTCCAGTCGCTCACAGATACGGGCAGACGACTGAGAGTCGAGTGGATTTATTGGATCGAATGGTTGCGCTGAGGAATATCCATGTGCAGGAGTGACGAACCACAGTTCAGCAAACGATGCCTTGACAGACCAATTCAAGGAGAACTTTCGCTAAGATCAGGAAGGGAACGTGTTTGCTGTGTGGATGGATTGGATACTTAAATGTCCGTCATTCTAATAGACTAAAATGACAATCTTCTAATAGACTCTAATGACAATCTTACTCCAAAGGGACTCTCTGGACTTAGGGAAAGCTACGGACATAGAGCCCGGACATGATATCCTGCAGCCACCACGAGGACAGCCTATCTCATACCTTCGGAAGGATGCCATCACACGGTAATATAAACAAATCAATTTCAGTTTTTCTAATGTCCTTGATTAGGTATTATAGCCATTGGCCTGATTTAGAGATCATATTAGCTCTCTGTTGAGGAACAATTTTCCAACGTTGTTTTTGCAACACCAATTACAGTGCGATTTTCATCAAACTCAGGGTGATGATAGTTTGGACCAATCTTAATTAGTAAAACAATAAAATGTTCTAAAAAGAACTAGACAATAAGGAATGTTCGTAATCTTATCTGTTACACATTCCACACATGTAATCTTGCTCTTCCGTAGGATTGCATCATTCAGAAATATGGTTTTTACAAGGAAAAATGCTTTGAAAACATGAAAACTGTCGTACTTTCTAGATTCTACACAAGTGGGACTGGGAGGGCAAAGGAACAGCCTCATTGTGTTCACAGTACATTTAACATCTCTCTCAGCACATCGCCCATTATGTAGTACTGAGGTCCGCCTCTTCTCATAAGAACGCCATTGTGGCAGCGGGACAGCAATAAGGAGACGTGATCTCCAACTTCAGTTTTTGTATAACAAACAGGCAGAGAGTCTCGATTTGAAGATTTGGTCGATATATTATTACTAAATCACAACGAAGGCCAAGCTGGAAAAGTGACGTAATGGCCAATGGCCAACTCAGTTTAGCAAATCATTTATTATCCAAGTTGAACATGTATCATGGTGTCGAACAACCATGTGCATAAAGATTCTGATTATTCAGCACTGGTCTTAGATCAACAAAACTAGAATAATGCGGAAGCCTAAGCCGCTGTAGCATTTTTATCAATCAATCAATCAATGTTAGCATTTGTAGGGCGCCCCAATTACCCAGCAAGTGGGTATTCTGGAGCACTTTTTCCCCCAAAGGCAACTGCAAAAGGTGGGCCTTTAGGAGGGACTTGAAAGTCTGGAGGGAATCAATGTTACGGAGCTTTTGCGGCAGCTGGTTCCAACGTTTTGGAGCAGCTACTTCAAAGGAACGACCACCAAGAGTCTGGCACTTGAACCAAGGAACATCGCAGATCCTGATCTAAGGCTTTGGCGATCGATCCTTCTTAACTGAATCATGGATCTGAGATATCCTGGAGCCTCCCCAGTCAAGCACTTGAACACCAAGGGCAGAATCTTGTACTGGATCCTGAGCTTGACTGGTAGCCAGTGCAGGTGAACCAGCACAGGGGAAATATGGTCAAACTTTCCCACCAAACACACGACTCTTGTGGCAGAGTTGAAAACCTGTTGGATTTGGTTAAAAAACTTGGTGGGGATACCATTTAGGAGAGCAGTACAATAGTCAAGGTGGGCGATGGTAAAAGCCTGTACCAAGGTCTTGGTGGATTTTTCCGATAGAAAGGTTAGGATTTGTCATATCCGATAGAGACCATAGTAGGCCTTGGCACATACTTTGTTTACGTGTGTCTCCACGGACATGTTGCAATCAAACCATGCAACGAGATTGCGGCAAAATTGGACTGGTTGGATATCTGTCCCTCCAACCTCTACTGATGCAGTGCTCACCTTTGCAAGCTGCTGCCGTGTGCCAAAGATGGCAAACGCAGTTTTAGTGTCATTGATCATGAGTTCATTTTCAATATACCATGCTCTAACTTCAACTATGCATCGCTCAATGGCTTCCACTGCTTCAGTCTGGCATGCAAGTGGCATTGGTATAAAGGCAAGGTACAACTGATTGTCATTTTTAAATGTCCATATGGAAAAATGTCCTACATGGTAATGAATTAAGGTATAGTCCTATTGACATGATTGAGACCAACGACGTTTGCTATTAAACTCTCTAGATTAAAATGCACGTGATAGAATAATTTGCTCCTGGGACAGATGTTCCTGCTACACCGGAATCCTTCATGGTGTCCTATCTTCCACATTTTCTTAAAATAGGCACGCCTACCTGGCGGCTGCCTTTTGATTCCCTCTCTTGGGAAAACTGCCTGGGCACTTATTTGTAATGAGCATGAATATCAACTGCTGCTGATAAACAACAGCTGAAGTCTCGGTAGTGGGGCCTCAGGTAGTGACGGTCAGGGTCTTTTTAAAACCACACACCATAATCAGTCCAAAAACAAAGGGGCTGGATGCTTTTTCGAGGGGGACATTTTCAACTCCTATTGTCTGCCCAATTCAACACCAGTTGATAGTGCTACTCACTAGATTATAGATCGTGAATTGAAGACCATTCTACATGTGCTCGTGCACCAACCAAATATCAATACGGGGTAGGCCAAAATCATAGAATGTAATTCTGTTGAGGAGTACCCCTTTGCCCATCGTCAGTCCTTGCAATCTCGATGGGACCTCTTTGACCTCGGTCAAGTTCCCTGAAATGGTTCCATTACATTTTCGCAAGAAATTTTTCTTAACTGGTTGCAAGACTTCATTCAGAATAGTGACATGTGGTTTATTCAAATGACCATCAATCAAACTCCATGCAGTTGAACTTTTCTTGACTAACAAAATTCTATCATACAATCTTGATGAATTTCATGGTCACATGGAGTTAGGGCATTATACTTTTTTGGAGTGAAGTGGAACCTTTAAAAATTTTAAATCTTGCATGAATGATAGGTATAATGCATTCAGTTCCCAGTACAGATAGATGTAAAAAAGTGTTGTTTTACTACATTTTAATATAAGCAGTATTATGGCGACACCTTTTTTTGCACTAAATATAAAGTATCCTTAAACTATCATCTGTGCAATTCTGATGGAAATCGCGTTGTAACTAGTATTCCAAAACACCTGGATTAAGAATGAACCGCACTTTATAGTGTAAATGCACCATGTGCCAACAAGGCCTTGTTTTGAGTTCAGCGGTTATGGGTAGGCCGGCCGCTTGGTTTGGTGCAACGTCGGTATCGATTGACTATTCTAAAACACCTGAGTGAGAATACTTCATTTTCATAATGGATAATGTATAGAGCCTCGTTTTCACCACAGAGGTTTTGGTGACACAAACCAAACTGCTTGGGTTGGTGCAAAATATGGAAGCATTTCAAAAGCATTTAAAAGCACATTATTCGATATTTAATTTGATTTAATTAGATTTAATTTTCTTTTCAGCATGATGAGCCATCCCACAGAAGGGAGAAGGATGTTGCTGATCCAGCACATCCCAACCATGCTCCCATCGCCGTCAAGTAACAGTACGACGGTTAGATTGTATTTTGTCACCGTAGGCTTTATCATTTTATCAAAATATCTGATTGAAAGGTGATTTAATAAAAATTCAAATTTTTCTGATGGTGAAAAGGCAAATATTTGCCTTGCTTATGACAAGCATAGATTATTTTAATCCATGTTTGGTTCAAAATCTCACACTTTTCAAAGAAGGAATGAAATTATGGGGGGTTGGGTTGTTTCTGGCTAACAAGGTAGCCAATGATAAGGCACGACAGAACCCAAACAAAATAATTTTCAAGCTTAATTTTGTGCTTAAGATAAGAAGAAACAACAATTTGGGGAGGGATGGGTTGTTTGTGGCTACGAGAGGAATCAACAGCAGCCTTGGGCATATGAGGACCCTGAAATTCTTTTCAGGCAAAAGTTATTATTCTGCTTAAAAATCACCGAATTCATCAGATATTTAATTACTGGTATATCCATCACTTTAGACATGGGGTCCATGTGTTTTTGTATCGCTGACCCCACGAAACAAGAACACATGTGTCTGATGGAACCGTAGGCCTTTCATTCTGTTTCTCAATCTCATCAGTACCACAGAATTAACTGACATGGCCTGGGCTCCGATGCCCTGGACCTTACCTCACACTGGCTGGATCAGTTGCTCAGTACATGTACCTTCATGCTCGAGACAACAGACCAACAGTGATAAGTTGAATTTGAATTACCTCCCTCTTGAAATACCAAAACATCTTTCCAATTGAACTAAAACAGTTTGATAAACTCTCACTGTTTTATTGAAATTTAAAGACTGGTCCTTCCCTAGTGGTCACACAGTGAGCCGTTGTCAAAGCGTGTCATTCGACAATGGTGGCATGCATGCATGTTTTGTTACGGCTACCGGGGACCCTAAATTTTTGATGATGATGTTCTCCATGAGTACATCTCCTTGGATAATTTTGGACTTGGTACTGAATTGATTGAGAAAAGTGTAATTTAAAAACGTCAACTTTCAGACGTTTTAAAATGTTTGTCCTGTATGAATGTATTTGTAAATCCTGTTTGTAAATATTTGATATTTGATTAAATGTCTAAATGAGATCTAGACTCCATGACTTTGCAAAAAAGTATGGCAAAGCCAAATTTTAATCTTTGCCCTGTCAGGGTCACCTCTTTTGTCATGCAAATGACATGTCAGAACTGCTCCTTTTGTCATGCTAAGTGGCAGCCAGCTCTGTCCAGTGGCCATGACAAATATGGTTCCTTTGTTATTCAAATTGGGTCCTGCAAATCAACAGCAGTGACCAAACCTATTGTAAGCTCACATGGCTCACCTGAAGGCATGAACAATAGATTTTAATACAATAGCTATTCATGTATTATAAACATTATGAATGAATGAAACTCAAACCATTGTGTGGAGTAGTTGAGTCTATTGTGTTTGATCTCAATTTAGCATTGTGTTGCAAGGACACTTATCAGTGTTTCTTTGTGACATCTGGTTAAGAAGTTGACCATGTGTTAAAGGGATAGTGCTACTGTCCTATCTCCTGGTCCTCTTCTTGTATGGGGCTTTCGGAGTGGTGCAGCAAAAAATAATGTATTACGATCATTGTGTAAACTATAATGTACAATGTATTAAGTCATTTCAATCATAAGCACCTGTCACCTGTGTGATGGAGATGGCGACTCCCTCCGATTGCGTAGGTTTTCTCCCGGTATGCGGTTTCCTCCTACACAACATTCTAATTCGTCATGTGTCTTCCTTAGAATGTAAAACAATAAAGGTTTTTTTGAAAGAGAAACAGTTTTTCTTATTGACTCGACTCTAATCAAAACTTTTCACCAGAGCCATCAAGCTTACCCAGACAGGAAGATAAACAGGATGACAAAATCAGGCTGCTGTAAGAGTCTAGTCTGTGGTACTCTGCTCTCTGATCAAGGTGCTCAATCCATGACCGTGCCAAAGTGGGAATAGATGTCCAGTAACAACAGGTCCCCGTCTGATCATTTCTCAAACCAAAATAATTTAAAAGGTGGTGAAATGCACTCCTTATTACAACCCTCAATTTCACCAGCCACGGAAGATCAGTTAGGTAAATTGTTACCATAAATCTACTCCCAGCTCGAGTACGGTTAATCGATTGGCCACAGTGATGACTGTGATTCGGAACCTGAAAGCTGAATAAGCTGAATCAACAACCAATCATGCAGGATACTAGTGGCACAGTGGTTTTAAGTGCTAGCCTCATAATCAGATAGTCATGAATGTGATTCTGTTGCGTTTCATGTTATTGAGCAAGACACTCGACCCAAAACTGCCTAGTTCTATCTCTTTGAAACGAAACGTAAAACTGTGATCCCTTGTAGGCCTTCCTGGTGTCTTGCCTCTGCAGGGCAAGGGCTAGCAAAGTACGCAACCAAGTGATGGGACTCTGGCCGGCCGGAAACTGGGTCTCTGGAATGAGCACAATAAATTTTCTTGGCATGTTTGGCCACAACAATCAATAAAAGCGATGAGCTTGCCCTCTCGAGTGGTAGGCTCTCTATAAAAGCAAAGCCTCCGGGGGGGGGGGGTGGGGGGGTGGGGGGGGTGGGTGGGGGGGGGGGGGGTGGGGGGGGGGGGGTTATTCAATTCATAACTAGTTTGTTCACATCTCAAGCAGCTTCCAAGAAGGTTAAAGCAAAATAAGCAGCACCTGGCTGGCTTCACAGTAGGTCTAAACCATGGTTTCCAAAAATGCACAAGAGCTTTGTTGATGAATTGCTTCTAAATTATAGGCCTACTTGGATCAGTGGGACTGTTACAATGATTCACATGCTTCCAAGACGCAAAAAGGTATAATGATACAGGGGGGTAACCAGCTCTCTAGAGAGTCTGGTGGCTTTTGCTTGTGCGCCATCTGGGGGGGATGTGTATGAACTCCAGGACAAAAATTGTGATGTCCTGTCGGGGAGTGTGATGCAGTTAGACATCATAAGGTGGAGCCCTGGTATATCATCAAGGCCTTTAGAGGCACTGTGTGCAGCATCGAGGCGCATGGTTTGGGTAGGAGAGGACTTCAGCGACTGTCTTCCCAATTCGGTGGGAGTAAGACAGGGTTGCCTTCTGTCACCAACCCTGTGCAACATCTTCCCCGAGAACAGCACGGCAGAGTCACTCCCTGAACTGCAGTCATCCTTGACGATCTCTGGCTGAACTATCGATCAGTGATCTGAGGTTTGCCGCCGACATCGATCTCCTCCATGGCTCAAAAAGTGACCAAATCCACCACTCACAGAAGGTTGACAAAACCAGTGGCAGAAAGGTTTATCACCAGTTTGAATCCTGGCTAACAGATAAGCCCAAGGCTGGGAACACCCATCCTCCCCCCCCCCCCCACCCACCCCCAAAGGCCCCCTTCACAAATCCTACAGGGGGTCATCCCTTTTTTTAAAAATCTAAAACTGTAAACTACTAGTATCACTACTGCAAGGCCACACGTGCTCATTCGTATTTCCCGCGTATTTGAACTCGTGAACTAATGGTGGCGTCACCTGTTTTTACTAGAACAACTACGACATACGGTTAATGTGTACATCGAAGATATACCAAATCGCTGCAAGATGGAAGGGATTTTGTGGAAGTGGACAAATTATTTTAGTGGTAAGATTGCAATTTCTTCGAAGATCTGCTTTGAAAATTTTTATGAGCTTTTGTCAAATAAAAGATACAATATCCATATTTCAGTCTATCTTGTTCGTTTCTTTTTACTCGTTGTCGTTTTTGAGTAAACAAGGATTTTGTCAGACAATCAAAAACTGAAAATGTCAAATCGGCTGAGTTTGTTGTACATTTTGTACACATCGCGTGTACGTGAGTAGGCCTATACATTTTGACATGTCGTATCATGGCATGCAGGCTTAACGGATCTTGCAGGTCGGGGACAGCTCAGATTCAGGTCACAGTAGAGTAAACACAAGTTACAATACATTGAAAAAAAAAGTAAGTTGGTATTTGTTGTGGTTAATTGCCATTCTTAGTTTAGTTCAGCAGGCAATCGTAAATGGGGTCGGTGGCGCCGCCGTGGCCATTGCATGCATGGTGGCCTGAGACAATAGTCAATGGTTGCCCAACTGTGAAATAGGACGTTTCCCTTTCCCTAATTTTATTTTGCTTGACACAAATGGAGGTGACTGAAACGATTCTGCCTTGGTCAACATCATTGCCGGGAAACATCATACAGATGTCACAGTGCTGGTCACTGGTCACTGATGTTGGCTGGCGGTCAACGATTCAGTGTTCTCCACAGGGTTTTCTCAAGGTAGGGTGGTAGTCTTGATTCAACACGAGGTAGGAACTGGGTGGCCTGTAATTTAAGATAGGATTACCCAAAAGATACCCTTTACAAAAACTCTAGACTAGAGCAAAGACTGAGGGTGACTGCTTCCAAGGTAGGGTGGTAAGCTGCCAATTTTGGGTGGGACGCCCTGACAGATGGCCTTGTGGAGAACACTGAAATTATTCCAGGTTACTTGACAAATATTTTATGATTTGACATTTTTTGTTGTGTTTCTGTGTCTTGTAGGTTGGCAGCCACGATGGTTTGTTTTGGACAATGGCATCATGTCCTACTACAAGTCGCAGGAGGACGTGACCAACGGCTGCAAGGGGTCCCTCAAGATGACCGTGTGTGATGTCATTGGTAGGTTGTGAATACGTCTTCGGTGAGCGCGGTGTGGCACTTCAGCGTCGGCCTTGTGATCATGAGGTCCCAGGTTTGATACCCGACCGGTGCCACTTTGTAGCTCTCAACTGGCCTGAATTTTGGCTGAAATGCCCTTGTGTGCGGTAGATGGGGACCTGCCCCTGGTTCTCCAGAAAGGTTTCTGGATAGGCTGGGTAAGAATGTTTGCGATTGTAAAGCGCTTTGAGACAGTTAATAATAATATGATTGAAAATCTGAAGAACTCACTTGAGATGCATAATGTGGGCTCCTCCAGTTGCTAAGACTTCAAGGGAGATCTTCAGAGACGTCCAAATTAAATCCAAAGATACTACATTGTAGCATTAATGCACTAGGTAGTAGGTTAGATATGTATCAGTCTCGGACGTTGGGTGACGACACAGCCTATTTGGGTCCAAACCGCTTCCTGGTAGAGCGAGTTTCTGGCCAACAGAGCTTTCACCTAAAAGAAGGTTCCGGTCTATTGAATGAACATACATTTTGAATTTCAGTTCATCCAACGGACCCCTCCAGAATGGACCTTATCATTCCTGGGGAGCAGCACTTCTATCTGAAGGCGAGCACACCCCAAGAACGTCAACAGTGGCTTGTCACGCTCGGAAGTGCCAAAGCTTGCCTCAACTATGGGAAGGCTGTGCCCTCTATAGGTCAGTATTTTAGTTATTTTCTTAAATATAGCTTTTTCATCTTACACAGGGACCTATAATTGGTACTCTTCCGCTTTTAAACCTTTGATGACAGTATCAGCTTCTTTGTTCTGTCAATCTGTGGATAATGCAACAAATTATAAAGCTGAAGACCTCGGGTCTGCCCCAGTGAGCCATTTCTTCTGGAGATCCAATCCCCTCCTCATCCTGGACTCTTTGCCCTAGACGTCAGAACGCCGTCTTGGAGGATATTGTGAGGAATCTGTCTTCCCTGACCCGAAGGGCATTTAAAAGGACTGCTGCATATGTACTCTAATTGTTGCTGGTAGCTGTGAAATCCATGATGTTCTCCTTTTGATTCGATTTCGTTGTCATCAATCAACTGATCTTAGGTCGGTGAAACCAGAGTATTTGTTCTTTCATGAATGATTAATCACTATCTTCTACGTTCTTCCCCGTTAAAGATAACCTACATTGTCATTGTGTTTGTAGTCTGAAAAATTCCAGGTCAAATGTTTTATAAGGTAGGCTTACACTACACAAATTGAGGTATTTTATTGTAAGTGGCAGGCCCAAGAAAAAATCATTCAAGTCAATGCAACAGTAGCTCATGGTCATGTTACTATCATGACTTTGTTTTCAATCAAACATATGCAAACACATGTGATTGTTACTGATACTGGTGATAGTTATATCGACTGAATAGCAGTTTATTGTCCAACGGACATCTGTGACCATAAATGAAGATAGAGCAGATTGCAAATGTATGAAATTGAATAAGTGTCCACTTTTCGCTCGAACATGTTTTGTAAGAATTGTATGGAACTGATGTACATACCATACCTGCATGATATCAAAAAAGATTAAGGCGGGTAAAAAAATCCGGGCAAAAAAGTCACTGCGCTGGATAAGTGCAGAGAGCTACTGGATTTATTCGTGGCCATTCGACTTTTTGAAAAAAAATCGTGGCACATACTTGACATGACCTAGGCTTTATTCCTACGCCAAAAACCAACATGGGCAAAAATGCATGCTGGGGGATGAAAATATTTCAGTAGTCATAACCTCCGATCATTTTCCAAAATCATTACAGTTCACTAATTACACTATGTGATGGAAATGCTGGATTTCATCATCCTGAGAAAATCAGGGGTTAATGTTCGCCTCTCTGGGCCTGCAAGTGCAAACAAACAACTCTGTGCAGGGCCTCATAGCGAACATAAACCCGTGATTTTCTCATGATGGGAATTAGTGGAAGCTGCAGTGAACTTAAAGATCAAATAATTATATATAATAAGTGGGTTCAAGCGTGTGTAAATTATACACATTTGTTAAAGGGGAACTAGTATAGGCAGGAGCGAAGCTAAGGGGCTAATTTGGCCATCTTCAGGTGACTTATACACAGTGAGGGCCCTGGGTCATGTCAGATTCCGCACTAAATATATTCCTCGTACAAGCGTGAAGCATTTCGACGTACTGTGAGATGTGAACGATCCCTATTGGCGACTTTGTGTAACTTTATCTTGCCTGCCTAGCTGCTGCCTATATTGTCCCTTTAACTTTCCTCACAAAAGCCTCCTGTGTGTCTGACCAACCTTCTTTGCCTGAAAACACTTGGCATACTACAGGCTGTATAGGCCTGTCTGTGTGAATCATAAAAAGTCAATATAATTATAAACAGTTTGCAATGTAATGCCAGACCAGACAGACGTCTGCATAAGGACGTTTTCTTTTCCTGGTTTTCCTGGAATGGGGACACGGACAATATTTCATCAGCTACCTATTGTCAGCTAGGGAAAATCATGTCTGACACTAGTGGTATAGAAAGAGGCCAAGAAGAAAATATGATTTAAAACAAATTACATCGGATACCTCTCTAAGGACAACGTCTCTATAAAAGGACACTAGTTTTGGTCCCGAGGTGGTTGTTTCATTCAGTTTGACATCTCTAATCAGGACACCTCTCTATTAACGACAGCACCTATCCGTCCATAGAATGTCCTAGGAGAGGTTCTACTGTGATATTTTGACAAAGAAATTTAGTTTTAAAATATTTTATAACTTGAAATAGCTGCCTGTACAGAATATAAAATTATCTTCATTAGTGTGAGTTTAACTTGCCTGAGGTTGACAAACGACCTTCCTGCTATTTCAAAATCAGCTGCAGGGCTTAGTTGATATCAGTTTACATGTACATGTATCTTAATGATAAAGGCACTTTGAACATATATCACAACACTATGATATCAGATTCAGGACTTATCAAAACAGCCCGAGGTTTGCGCCGAAAGTCACTGATATGGGATACCTGGCGATTGTACCACACTTTGTCATGAGTCATTGTTTGGGATAGAAATGAACATGACGACATTCAAGTTGAGTGAAGTATTTGAGCACCTTTACAGATTATCAGAACTGTTATCATAATCATGAAGTGACTAATTGATAACCAGCCCTGTCTGGCCAAAACTAGGCTGCTACCATGGCCTGTATATAAAAAGCGTTTAAGCTGTGTTCTCCTCAAGACAATTTGTCAGGGCGTCCAACCCTACCTAAATGACCTTTTAGCAGCATACTACCCTACCTTGGAAGCAGACACCTTACCTTGCTCTCGAATTTTGTAAACAGTTTCTATGGGGCCACCCTCACTTAAATTTCTGGTCACCCTACCTTGTGTTGCACACTGTCACTGGCAAAACATCTTGAAAATCAGGAGTACCACCCTACCTTTAGAAAACCCTGTGGAAAACCCTGGTGATAATAGTCATTCAATTGGGCCAAGCAACTTTATCCCTGCATATTTTGAATAAATTGATGGTTTCTCATGATCTATTTTGTGAAGGTGTTGGGATTATACCAGAAGGCGGTGAGTCACCGTGTCTGAATTGTGTTATCTTTTCGTCCGACTTGCGCCTGTGATGTTGTAGTTGAAAATGTGTATTTTGTCCATTTTTGCAGCAGTTTGTGTCAAGTTGTGTTAAATGTAGGCTAAAAGGGTTGCTGTGACTATGGTGTGATGTAAACTTGAGCAAATTGATTTAGGTGTATGGTGCTGTTGATAGTTCACAAAGAAACTACGCTACATTTGAAAAGACCATCAAACCAAGACAACCTTCCATTTTCCGAGCCTCAGAAAGTGTTCGCAGTCTACATTGTAGTTTGTGGCGTATATGCATGATCAGACCAGGAACCGAATCCAAACAAACTTCATAGCAATGCAGAGCTTAAGGCCTATCCCCACATTAGTATTTCATGTGGCACAGCTTTTGTCTGTTGGTAACGCAACGTTAATGAAAAAGACCATGTGCATTTCAAACACTGCATGAAATGTTAATAGAGGTAGGCCTTACCCACCGGCACTGCATTGACACCACTGAGCTGAAACAGAATTCCAAATTTTTACTCTCATTTAGAACCATAGATCAGTTCCACCTCATTCTAATGAGTTTTAATTTCATAACGAAAAGTTGTGGTTGAATGTTTCAATTATGTGGCATTAGTACCAGATGTTGCAGTTTTATGCACACTTTACTGTGTAATGTTGATGTGATGGTATACTGCTCCTGTATTTGGACAGCTGTTGACATCACATGCACATTTGGCTACAGGCAGACACTCTATGTAAACCATCTAAAATTCATCATTTTATTCATCATAATGAAATACCATAAATCTATTTTTCAAGGGAAATCTATCGGTAGAAAAATCTTGGTGTAAAAGTTCCGAAATTGGGAAAATTTGGGGAATCGGACCTTAATAAACATTTTTGATGGCAGTCGGGCAGATTTTGTACAATATCTTCACATTGAAAGTTTTTCTGTGTTTTTTTGCCCTGGACGCCGACAGTGATTTACTCACAAGTGAAGAAAACCAACTGACCTTTGTGGACGTTTTCTCTTTGCAGAAGAAATTTCCCCGGAAGAGATTCGAGCAAAGAAGTCGGAGCTTCGATTGTACTGCGACCTGTTGATGCAGCAGGTTCAGACGGTCAAGTCGTCGGTTTCTAATGATAAAGAGCCAAATGTCGAGGTGAGCAGGGCTTGGGAAACCTTTCTAACCAAGGCCTGGTTGGTCAGTCGGCATTAACAAGTCGGCAGTAACTTTGGCATTCCTCATGATACTACTGTAAATGTAAAAAAAGCTGTAATATGTAAGATTATCATCACACTCACAGTGAAACTTTCAGACCTGGGGGCTTTTGATACTGAAGAGAGACAAGGCTTAAAGGGTAACTCGTGTCAAATTTCACCATATAATGTTTTAGCTGTTTTTGACAAATGACTACGTCACTTTCTCATAAATCGGTAAGGTTTTCGAATCGAAATGCACATTTTCTAGAAATTGATGGTTTAATTTCGCCCGGACGGCTCGCTTGGATGCCGTTTTCGTTGATGACGTCACAACATGAACATTTTCACGGTCGCGGTGGTTTACATTCAGCGATTTTATAATAAATCTAATCAAAAATGGAAAATTTGAGCTTTACATTTGTGCTCAACAATTAAAAACGAACGTATTTCCGCAAAGTTGTAAATCACATCATAGTATCACTTTAACTGTTGTATGTGGTGGTCACATTCTGTAAATTATGATTGCGGTAGATACCCAATTTATGACACCAGACGTCATTCAAATGGCAAACCTGTCTTACCTTGGTCGTTTTGTCCCCTACTTCCCCACATAGATCTTTGAATAAAAACAGATGTAAAAGTCGAATTTTCAATTAACAAATTCTATTCTCTTTGTTCCAGAAAATAAACGAAGCGACGTGTTTGTTAAGCGCCACCTGTGATACGTTTATAAGAACATTAGAAGAGTGTATGACGATCGTCAATGCCAAGCAGGGCACACCATATCCGACATCCCATTCTGGAGGTCTGCAGGGCCCAGATCCCTCGTTGCCGGCTTCTCCCGTGAAGGGTCATCTCGCGAAACGAGTAGGTACAGCTGCTGGGAGGAAGAATCTTTGAAGCAGCAGACAGGCGATGATGTGAAGCGTTGGATATGTGATCGTGATCGCACGCAACAAAATCGCTTGTTTACCCTTGCCATGCAGTTGCTGTGACAGAAATTGGTGACCGCAGCGATATGTCACCAGTGTTGAACCCAGTGATTTATCTACTGCTTTTTGATACCAGTAGGGGAGGGTACCGTCGCTAGATTCAAAAGCTTTGCTGAAAAGGGCAGGGTTCTTGGCAGTACAAAGGCAGAGAGCCAATTGAAGTGCATTTAGCAGGTCTCTGAAAGGGCTGGGTGCAGAAATAATGAGGCTGGATGCAGACATAATGTGGCACTGGCAGGAAGCTGCACCCTTCTATTTGACTCGACTATTTCTACATCACCAGTAGGGGCCAATTCAATCGGTCGTATTTCCGTCATACATGTCATACAAACTAAAATAGAAATTGTCTTCAAATTTTCAGAATTCCAAAGGACAGTTCATCAGAGCAGGCTCTGTTGATAGGTAGGTACACTTTATAGTGATAGCCAATTTTCCTCGTCAATGTTTTGATGCCCTTTATGAACTTGTAGTAGCAGACATATTTCTCGGATGCCCAGTCGGAGGGCGGCTATATTGAATTGACGTACTTCACGGGCATTTGATCTGTGACGTCGTTTCCAGAAGTATTATTATTTGCTATTCATTTAGATAGATGGCAGCACTGACTGTTGGGATGGCAGCACTGACTATTGGGAGGTACAAAATTACTTAGTCATTTGGTATGTCTTGACTTAGACAGACCGGTAGTTGGCGACTTCTGTTAAAAATCAGAACTGGATCAGAACATACAAGTTCAGAACTATTCTCTGAAATACAATGAATAAATAACCACTTTTTGAGGGTGATAAATCATTTGACCAAAGTGCCTGAAGTTATGGCCCGTCAGCTTATCCTCCCAGTCTCTAAGACCTGCCTTAATTCATTAACCCTATGATTACTGACCTCATGATGTACTAATATTATACTTCCAATTTGGATGAAAGAAAAAATGCCCCACATTGTAGCTCATGCGAGGAATATTGATTTTGGGCAACGGAAAAAACACAGAGACAACGAAAATTACTGCCTTGTTGGATCTCTAACATCACCAGAAAACCTTGTCTGGGCTGTGTCTGGCATTTGTCATCATGCTCCACCTGTATCATCAAGAATTATATTCATTTATTCGTGGTATCAGTTAATAATGATGATTTATATGATCCGTCAAGTTTGATTATTTATGCTATTACATGTAGTTTAGTTTGGAGAAATATTAAATGAACGTATCATAATTGGCAGGTGGTGCGCAATGTCGATTTGACAGGTGGTGAATGACATGATTATTTTAAAATTCTAATTAACTTTTATCGATGTTTAAATTTTAATGTTTTGTAGATTTATGGTACTGAATATAAACTGATGAAATTTCAGGATATAAAATATGGTAGTGAGATGGGTGGGCAGTCATTCTGCAATTCCCCTTCACATTTTTCAGGAGATTTTGGTTAACATTTGGGTGACATTATGATAAAGACAGAGCTTAATTTTCTAAGTACAACATAGTTTAAAAAATTTGATCGCAGCATAAATAGTGAAAATAGTCCAGTAACTATCGAATCGTAGTATCCTTCATTGGCGAGAATATAATGTCAATGGTCGAAAGTGACATCAGAGTGCACTGACGAACTTATTGTAAATCTGAGGCAGCTAGTAGCTCCTCACTCCTCCCCCCCCCCCCCCCGTCTCCATTCAAGAAGAGCTAGATTTCAATTATGGTTGATACTGTGATCAATTAAGGTTGAAACTATAATCTCCTTTTCTGCAATCAATAGGTCAAGGTCGTGTGTCAATGTATTGATGTATCTCCTGCACCTCCAACTAGTTGTGGCTACGTGGTTTTGCTGACGTCACCGTCTATAAAAGGATCGAGTTTTAATTGCCCATGGACTTGGTCAATACATTCTTATTTATATCAGGTCGGTCAATTAATACAATTAGTGGGTTGAACTGTGGGTGTATGATGAGGACAATAGATCATTGGTAGGTCTTTCGCGACATGCATTCACTTGAGAGTCATTTCTTTAGTTTAACCCATTGCAGGATGGCTCATCCAAGCTCGGGCTTGAAGGAGGAGTTTCTCCTAGGGTTCTTGAGAGTCTTTCCTTAACCCTTTGCAGGACAACTCCTCCTATCATGGGCTTGGAGGAGGAGCTTTGCTCTCCTGCTTGACAGATATCTTTTGCGGCACCTTTCAGAACAGTACAATACATTGTAGTCCATTAGGTCAAGTCTTTTTTTAAAGCCGGGCTAACATTTCCTGTTTGATTTATCGAGACATCTCCAGTTGTTTTGACTTTCCAATTGTAAAATAAGAATGTAGGTTATGTGAAAAATTCCCCAACAATTTCTACTCAAAGTACATGGTAAAGTCTGATGTAGTCAGCTTTTGGTCATAGTGTTCTACATGTCCAAATGATAAGGTAGACCTAGACTTCCAAATGTCTTCTTTATATGGATGTGTTCCGTGCCACTACAATTGGGGCTGATCATCTGTCACTTGCCTGGTGATTTTGTTGCACCTCTGTCCAGGGTGGAGGTGTCCATTACCAGGTACTGTCCAGGGTTATGTTGTCCCAGTTTATAAACTGCTTGCCCTGGACAACCGAATGATCAGACGGATAAGCTACCTCCCGAAAGTAGTTGCTCCATGGACAGGAAACTTGCCAAAGGTCACAGGGAATGTGATGTGTCTGTGTCAAGTATCGAAACCCTTTCACCCCGATTATGAATCTGGAAGCCTAAACCGCAGGATCAAGTTATAATCTGTATGAAGAAATAAAGTAGATTGGCTTTGTATGAAAGGGTTAAGAAAAACATAAAAAATTTATTGTTCCCACTCTCCCAGGCCTCTCACCAAACAGGATGCAGGATTCTAGTTTTAGACACAAACAAGTACAGGTGTACTGATATGGTTTCTGACTACAATGGGGTCAAGAGATTCCTTGTTCGTTTAAAATTTGAAGTTTGTCATTCACATCATAACGATATCATATCAAATTTTCAATTGTAGAAATTCAACATTGTGGTTGTGTGACAGATATATACAAATACTAGTACTGTAGTACCTCTCTATTAAGGACACCCTCGAGACTGACAAATGCTGTCATTCATAGAGAGGTGTCCTCATTAGAGAGGTCAAATTGAAAGGAAAGTACATGTACCAATTTGGGACCAAAACTAGTGTCGTTAACAGAGAGGTTGTCCTTAATAGAGAGGTGTCCGCTAAGGGAGGTTCCACTGTACATGTCATACCAGGTTTCAACAGATATGTTGGCCTGATAACTCAGCACTGGGGCATTGTGTATATTAACTGCATTTCTACTCTCAAGGACCATCAGTTATTGCAAACGGAGTGCCCCCTTTAAAAGGAGAGCATTATCTAGTCCTATTTTCTGCAATCACAGTGCACATTCTAAAAAGATGACACTTGCTGAAAATGATGAAATTCAAGTTTTGAGAACTTCTATCAATTGTCATTACACAAACACTTGCTGGCATCCTTACTAAATTCGAGAAAAGTTTGTGTGTTTGTGCGCTGATATCTCCCAGGCCGAATGGCTGAGCGACCCCAGATTTTGCATGTTGCATATAACGGGTCCCGAAAATGTCCTTACGAAGCCCGATTTTTGAATTTCCAACTAACAATCCGATCATAACGCCGTTTATTGGTTTTATCTAACGTTATTCAGCTTGCCTGCGCGGCGATTTTACCTTCGCGTCATGCGCGTCACGGGCGACGTCACTCCCGACACAGCCTGAACGCGTCACGGCTCTGACGTCAGGATGGGTCTGCTGACGACATGACGTCACAATGCGACGTCTCGAGCCCTGTCACTTCAGTCAAAAGCTTTTGCGCGTTCACACACAGCTTGGTGAGCGATTTTTGTTCGGAATCAAATTGTGAAAAGAAGGTTTGTATTAAATGTATGATTGATGGCGGCCACGGGTACAGTGGACTAGTTATGAAAAATGTTGGGCAACATTTCTTTCTTTGGGTCAGATTTGTTTACTGAACTATTGTCAATTCTCCTTATGGGAGTGAGTCTCAGACAGTGCTGAAGTGATTTATTAATAAATAACCTTTTGTTTGGAGTTTACCTCTACCTAATAACTCTCCAACTCTGACAGGCCTATCTTCCACAAGGACACTTCTTGCTTCAGCATTACCTCACATTTGAAGAGTTCTTCCTACAAGTTCCACTCTCCAGCACAGTGGCAACACTTTAACCAGGACGCAGAGTACATACCGCTGTACTTTAAGAGTGACCTGGTGATTGAAGAGTTCCGATTACTTGCACATGATCACTGATTGTTTGCGAAAGTAATTGTCTATCAAAGTCCAGGTTGCCCAGCTGATTTCGTGATTAAGTATTGCCACTTCCAATGCTTTTTGGTTGTGTTTGGGTAGTGATCAGCAGTGGTTCAAGTACAGCCTACCGAACTTCTGTGATGCGCCACCTTGGCCCTTGGGCACAAAAGTGGATTTTCATCTTTTTCAAAGTGCCTGCTTAGGACTGAATTAAACAGGGCACTGGCATACAGTTGGTGCTACACTTCTTCTTGATTTTCCTAAGGTGCTGTTGACTCTGTTAAAGTTTATTCTGTGATAGACCACCCGTGTTCAAACAAGTGCTACCGGTACCGAAACTCTTCTTGATCTCTTCGTGAAAAGATCACCAGCTGGAGAGTCAAGCCGTCGTAACTGCTGCTTCTGTGAAGGATTTTACGCTAACTTGCTGATCTCTAGAATAGATTTGAGCCATCTTGCAGATTACTTTCTCGACATTTTGTCGCCTCTTCCTCTCAGTGGCGCTATTGGCTACAGTTTCGTGTTGTTTTATTTTGAACATTTAACTTTCTGCCGAAATGACGAGTTCCGGTCAGGGTTCACCAAAGACATGGTCGATGGTGAACTTGAAAGTGACTTTGACACCTCATTTTCGTCATGGGAAATATTTTCTCCTGGCGTTTGTTCTTGTGGCTTTGTTTATGATTGTTGGATATATTCCATTCTCGATGAGCCGCAGGTAAGAAATACTCAGGGTTTTTTCCTTTACTCTGTTTTATTCTGATCTAAATTCAGTTACCAATATTTAATCTAGCTAGGCGTATCTCTTGGGACCCTTCGTGCCCTAGGTGGCACATGGGGCATTCCCCAAGGTCCTCCACTCAAGTCTGTTGGCTGCTCGCTGTCTGGCTGCCTCCCACGTTAGGCCCTTCTCTTGAAGTTCCTTTGCCATGAAGTTCCTTTACCATTTGCTAGGCGTATACTTGCAACCAAAACCACGTCAAATTCCTTGAGCACATTATTTGTACATGTACAGTTGGTGGTGTTGTTTCCATTGACAGACAGTGTGGTGCCGGCAGGAACCATTACTTGTACAGCTGTTTGACATTGTCCTTAAAAGCCATTCCCATTTCAATTCGAAGAAAAGGACTCCTCTGGGTCAATTGAACCGATTGAAAGCAACATAATAAATTCTTTCATCTCACTGCAACCAATGCCACACTAGGGCTGTTTACACAGAACCAAACCCAACCAGACCTGATTAGACCAGATCTGATTAGACCAGACCTGCTTAGACCAGACCTGCTTAGACCAGACCTGATTAGACCAGACCAAACAAAGAAAGTTTTCAGTTTTTAGACCACATCGAACCAGAGAGATCACATTCACATGCGTTTATGCATACATGTTGCCTCCTCTAACTTATTACAAGCAACATCATGACATGACTTTAATATCATCTTGGTCAAATACAAAAAGAATGTACTCCAAGACTGCTATAAAATGACGTTATTGGTGCCAAAAACGTTTGACCATGTTTCTAATATAAACACACTCAACAAGCTGTTTAAACATTAAAATCATTGACAAACATACTTCATCAAATTATTGAGTTATAGTAAAATGAAATTTCGCGAGAAAACATATCTTGTACATTTTTACATGAATAGCTATTATATATCTGCGGATTCACTCTGGTGTCCGTTCGATCTATGCTTAATCACTGTATATTGTAAAAGTGACTGATATTGAATGTTGGCAACTTCAAGTGGCATACTCCATTATATTGACCAGATCCTTTCCCTCAAGTCTGGTATAATCTCGTAGACTCCACTTTTAGATTGCATCATAACGTTTGGTGTAAGGTGGACTGGATCTATCTGGTACCTGAGTGCTCGAGCACTTGACCTGGCCACGTGGTCACTCATTGTTTTAACTTTAGGCTCAACCATGATATTGATATAGATACTGGCCTTGCCTTTTAGGGTGCTCAATTGCTCAATTGTGCTAGGCACTCAAAAAGTGAGCACATTCATTTTCTAAAAGACAAGGCCTGTAGAGATACCACATTTAGTAAAAACTGATATGGCTTGTGACATTTGTAATGAACAACACTTGCTTTGAGAATACTGAGACACCAAATGGTTACAATTTGACCACTAAATTTGTTAGAACGTTATCAAAGCGCTGCACAGTTGAGCATTTTGGTTGCTGCGATGGAACCGCAGCAACGAAACTTGCTTGTTTGTGCAAAGCATAAGTCACTCGCTCGTCGACATGAGCCTGATTTTGGCAACCTGAACGCATGACAATCGGACGAATGGTTTGAGTATTGCTTCAATCAGCAATAATAAAAATGAAAGACTTTTGAAGAAAATAGCACTAAAACTTTTTAACACCTTGCGTATTTTCAGGCATATCTCCTCAGGAAATGATAAAGGACAACGAACATTAAAGACAATACTAGACAGACCTGAGCGACCGAAGAGAATGTCCGAATCCGATGTCGGAAATGACAAGCATTCGGTTGAAGACCATCGTGGACCACCGCCAAATGACATCCTACCCGATCATGAGAAATGGCTAACTACGCCTTTGATGCCAGTGCCTCTGAAAAATGGCGACGTACGGCCTAAGGATGGGAAGATCCAGACGTTCTTTTCGAATATGACCACCAAGTTAGTTTCAGTTTCAGTTTCAGTTTCTGATTTGAACTTATTTGTCCTTCCAAAGAAAGAAATTATACAAATGAATTCTGTATTAAGGGTTAACCCTATAGGCACCGACATTTTGGCTGAATGCCATTTTAAACCTGGGAGACTGTTCTCTGGAAAACAAAGGACAGACTCCCACCCTTGAAGTTGGGATTCACTTCATTTTGAACGAATTCTGATTGCTTTAGGATTTCAAGATTAGTGACTTTCATGTTGTGTCAAGATGATGACTCTAGTAGTTGAGTGTAAGGTTTTCAGCGGCAAGATCAATGATGATGTTGGATGTTCAAGAGTTCAGTTTTCATGTCAGGAAAAAAGATACTTAATTCAACGGATCTCTTTCAGATTCTGTGATGTAGTTCCATTGCCAGACGGTGGCATTCCAGTTTTACCATTCCTTGATGCCTGTCGAAACGTTTTGCCGATTTTTGGTGAGTATTGCAGGAGGCTTTATATGAATTTAAGTAAAAGATGAAATCTCTGATCGCAGGCGCCTGACGGGAAGACACGTTATCCCCAATATCAAACTAGCTTGCAGCTTATACCAAATGACCGCATCAGAATGAGCTACCCGGATGCCTTAAAACTTCAACCTTCTGTTCAGGAAGCAGAGACCTTAAACCACAAGGCCATCAGATTGGCATATTAAACTCTTTTGAACTAGGACAAGTTTCATATAGAGTCCATGCCTCATTCCTGCTTCCTCGAAACTAATTTCTTTACCAATTTCTGATTTCAGATAAGTTGGGGGCCACTGCATTTGCACCAGTAAAGTTGGATATATCAGGAAATATCAGGGTGAGAATAGACGCAGAATTGAAAGCTCTTTCTTTCGAGGAATACGTTTTGTAGGAACTGACGTCTATGCCGGTTGCCTGACTTCATACAGAACATGAAAATTATGAACTTAGAACAGTCAGAGGCTATGGTATAAAAGACTTGTAAAAACAAGCGTTGCGTTATCATAGATATTGCCTAAAGTAATACTCTCGTGCATGTTGGCACTAGGGATTAACCCTGTGTCAAGGTCTGTCAAGAGGCTATTGAAACTCTGGTTTGTCAAATAATGAAAGAATAGAAGTGATAAAAATGGATGATATCACGGCCATTATGACTTATCTTAGGGTCATGGATTGTTTAGTTTGAAGTACCGGTACTTATTTCCGGGTATTAAGATGATTAACTACTCTTTAAACGAGAATATAATTGATAAAACTTCTTTCCTCGCTGTTTCGTAATCCCAAAGGTTAACACACTTTTGTCAATCTATGCTGTTAGTGCTTTATATGAAGTATTGAAATAGAAAGATTATGTTGTGCAATTTTGTAATAATATTTTCATACCGGTACATCTTCGTCTTATGTTCTCAGTGTTTGCTTTCCTTTTATGGTTGTTCTACAGAAACAGGCCTCTGACTTAACCTCTGGAATCCCAAAACTTGAAAATCCCGAGATCCCAGGGTGGTCACGTGGTTGCGAAATTGGGTCTGACTTTCACGATGTATAGTGCCCGCATACAAAGGCCAAAGTCTGATACCGAGGCACAATCTACCCAGGCATGCTCTTACTGACCCTACTGTACATCAAACACGCTAAAACAAGCAATAAACTAGCGTCCCAGCTCAAATTAAACTTTTTTCAACTTTTTCAGAAAATCCACATGAAATATTCCACAAAACCTGAGAGTTTTCCAACGTTACAAAGTATTGTTCTCTACGAGAAGTCGATGAAACAGAGTCACTTGTCGACGTCTGCTACTGTGGCATTACTGTGGCTGAAAAGGTAAAAACAAATAATATATTTGAGAAATGAGTGTTGACTAGGACATTATTTTAACTTTGCTAATAATATTTAGCGATTTGTAATGTAAAGTGGGAGGAAACACACCTCACAGTACGTCGAAACTATTCACGCTGTACGAGGGATATATTTAGTTCTGAATCTATTAAACCTGACCTAGTGCTCTTACTTTGCACATGAGACACCTGAAGATAGCCAATTTAGTCCCCCTCCTCCTGCCTATAGTCCCCCGTATAAGGTCACTGGTGTAAAAATGAATTATCCTCTCTTTCAGGTCTGTTGAATTTATCAGTGAGTTTTTGAAGGAGTTTGTGATCAGCACGGATGACGATTTATCAGCAGGGGTGACCAACGCTTACTCCCGAACGCTACGACCATATCATGGCTGGGTGCTAAGAGGCATGTTCGCAGTAAGTAGAATAGAGACCCATTCATACCCACCACATCCCCAACTTCAGATTGATTCCAGGGGCATCGACCCAAACTCAAGGGCAACACTACCATTGGTGAGGGCATTGGTGCCAAAAAGCAACAAATTTGGTCATCAGATTCAAAAAGATTATTCAAACGTTAGAATATTTTCAGCAAGATTTCTGAGATATCCACCCTGTAGAATCCGCTGCAACCTCTCCTAGCCTCTCCCACCTCTCCGACTCTTGGCCAACCACCTCCACAAGCAAATCCAGCCTTGGACTGTAAGCAAAGTCCTCGTAAGGAGCACAGGGTGATGGCTCTCCCTTTGATGTCAAGAGGACAATTTCCATCAGATACTGTTCAAAGGTTTCAAACCCAATCTTGTAATATCTGGTCGTGAAATATCAAGCTTTCATAATCACAACAGCACCGTCATTTTATTTTCCCTCCTGCTGGTGCTCAAAACTGCCATCCAGGAAGTTTATTCGTGCGACTCCGTCCATAGAATACCTCTCAGACTGTTTATTTCTCTCCCCACAGGTGGCGCTCAGCGCTGTACCATCCAAAAAGGATTTCATGCTGCATTTATCGCTGCACGAAGAGGACGCCAAGCATTCCGACTTCAGCAAACAGCTCATGTTAGACATGGAGCAGTGTCTGAATGCCCAGGACCACCTCATTAAGATATTATCAGAGTTTTACGTGGACAATTCGTTAGACTCGAGCGAACAGGTATAGCAAATGCCAGAGTCTGTTTTCTATCGGATGTTGCCAGTGATCTGTTTACACTTAAGATGATGAAGTGAAGACAGTTCTGGTTATAAATTTCAGACAAATTTGTTGGGGGGGACTGCATTGGACTTTAGTCAATTGTTGGAGTGCCATAGTATTCTTTTCTATCTCGTTGGTTGTCCTATCTGTCTTGTAGAGTTAAGATTGGGGGGAGGGGGGCGTTGCTTAACTCAGGGTAGGTTTCCACTGAATGCGGTTCAGCTTGAATTGCACAGGGCATGCGCAATCGCAGGAGCAAATCCTGGGTTTGAATGTTATAAGCTGTAACACCCGCTTGTTGCAGTGGTATGCAGTGGAAACCTACCTTTCAGGAGTGTCCTAACTCTTGTTGGTTGCCCATGGTCTGTCGCTTCGTTCAAGATTTCTTGATGAAGAAATCTGTGTGTGGGGGGGGGGGGGGTCATGAGAGTGACCAGATTTGACGTGGGTCACGCTTAGGATTGAAGTTTCGCTGTAATGTGTCTTGGTTAGTCATCTTTTGATTGTAGCTGTTATTCTAGAAGAAATATTGCAATAGATTTTGATATTTATGAATCAATGGTGTCTAGTCATAAGCTCTGTCAACCTGATGGGTTTTTACTTAATGTGTATTTACATACCAGTATTTGAAAAATCTCAAATTCAATTTCAAATTTGAACGGACGGAGTGGACCTTTAACATTGTGCCATATGAACAGTGGCAACCTCCAGTGAGGAGTTTTAAAAGTAGTAGGTCAGCCGATGTTAAACCCTGTGATGATAATGAAAGTTTGTCATTTAAATGTGGACTTAAAAGAAGGGATTAGGCCCTATCCCTAAAAAGTATGAAATTTGTAGTGTCATTTCAAAAACGTTTAACCAGAACTCGTTTGAGAGTAGATATTTTCTCTGCTGTGGCTCTCAGAGCTCAAGACTGTTTTGACAAAAAGCCTCGGGAGCCCTGTTACACTTCTTTTTTTCTAAAGTTACCTATTTGTAATGTGAGGGCCCTGGGCAAGGTTTCAGGGGTTCAAAAGACACTTTTCGGGGGTGATATCGAGGCCTGCTTTCTTTCTAGATACAGCGCATGTGCATGTCCTAGTTCTTTCTGTCCGTTTTCCACCTAAGTTGCCATGACTATGACATCACTTTCCCAAGGTAAAGGATGCATTTACGCACATTTGGCTTGCTTCAGTAGTGCCTAGCATATAGCATTTTATTTGTCCAACATTATAATCTTTCATTTCAGCCTGAGCCTCAAAAATGGCTACATCAAAATTCGGTGGAAGACAAAATTCTGTCTTCGCTGCATTCATTCAAAATGGTCACTGCTTTGAATTTGAAATTTCACACAAAATTACAAAACTATTAAAAACAGTTGCAAAATTTTCACGGTTTCGAGTAGTTTTTTTGCTTCATCCTGTAGTGCGTAGCATAATGCATAGTGTATCCTCTGTTATTTCAGCATAACACGTGACCTGGCGCTTTTTTGCTTCATCCTGTAGTGCGTAGCATAATGCATAGTGTGTCCCCTGTTATTTCAGCATAACCCGTGACCTGGCGCTATTGTTGTTTTAGTTTGCTTCAGTAGTGTATGGCTTTATGTGTAACTCTGCCTTCAATTTCATTCCAGCAGTGAAGAGCCTGTACAGTGTAGCTTCAGAGGCTTTGCATAGTCGATGCAAGCTTTGGTCATCGACAGCATGGGAGTGCCTCTTCCAGCCAACGGATGTCGCTTTATGTGTAGTGCATGGTAGTTGCTTTGTCGCTTCCTCTTCCGACTACGGGAAATGCAAAACATGGTTAAAACTAGTTTCATCAGTGTTGCCTACAGTATTAATTGTGATCTGAATTGCTTGACCATAATTAGCATTGGTTAAAAACTGTCGTCATTGGCAACTATTGCTGCTGATTGAGGACAATAATGAAGGTTTTCTGATGAAATGACCAGGGCTTGGTGAAGAGGTCTTTGCCTTTCAGATGGTGAAACCGTCATTATTCTGAGCATTTGGGCGTCAAGTAAACATGTTGATGACTGCTGTGCAGTGTGGCAGCGCTTTTGAGACGTGTGGGCTCTTGTATAATTTCCATAGCGCTTTTGAGTCATATGGACTTGTATGGACTCGTGTATACATTCCGTAGGACTTCTGAGAAGTATGGACTTTTATTGAACAAACTCTTGCATACTTTCCATAGCTCTTCTGAGATGTATGAATTTGTAAGAACTCTTGTATTCTAAGTACTTTCCATAGCGCTTCTGAGACGTTATCACTTGTGTTGACTCTTGTTTACTTTCTGAAGTGCTTCTGAGACTAATTATTGACTCTTGTATACTTTTGTAATGCTTCTGAGACGTATGCACTTGAGTTGACTTGTTTGCTTTCCATAGTGCTTCTGAAACTTATGGACTCTTGTATACTTTCGTTGCGCTTCTGAAATGTTGGGATTTAAATGGACTCTTGTATACTCTCTGTTGCGCTCTTCTCTGAAAAAGAGAACAGAAGGTTTTGTTCATTATGCGAAGAGCGGTCATCCGAAACATCCATCACCATCCACAAGGGTCCACAATGTTCAAACTCGGGTTTCAAGTCATCAAAATTAAATTTAGGAGTGCATTTAAGTACACCGTTTTTGATTGAATACATTTCCTTAATATTTCATTACATGTGGTTGTATGATGAAGGTGTTGTTGTCTTAAGATCACAAGCGTGCAGTAATTTGGGAAGCTTTTGATTACAAACCTGGAGGACGCTGACACTGTTTAGTATAACAAAAAAATAACTGAAAAAGCTTACACTGCAAAGAAATGTTGACTTGTTGCTTTCATGACATCATTAAATACACGTAATTCCAGTAATTGTAAAAAAAATGATTTGGGTAGTCTAACAAAACTAACTAACTGGTGGCTATGTGTGGGTGTGTAGGTATTTATAATGTTTATTGAAAGGATGATTTCGTTTGTTGTAGCAAACTGTAAAATTGGCTGATCAATCCCTATTTGAGTAGTTGATTTGGTATCTTTATGCACCCGTGTCTGAGTGTGACCACATGGTGTAATGGAAACCTGTGTTGGTCGAGAGAATATCCAATATCGATCTGCATGGAGAATGATTCTAAACGTGTACCATATATTCAAATTCGTTCTCGAGATTTTAGACGTCATGTTTGTAATCAAATGGACTTTTGATTCACAGGTAAACTTATAAATCTATCATCTGTTTCCTGTTGAAGTTGAAATAATCTTGTTAAGTTCACTTAAGTCAAAAAATTATAAGGCGTGCTCAGGCCATATCAATTTTCTTGGAAGTAAATTGGTATGGCCTCATATATTTGGTTCATATTCCTTTCTTTGTTCTTGTGAGCTGTTGTGCATCTGTGTATATATTGATGACGACGTAAGTTATGATAACTTGGAAACTGTAGGCCTACTTAGAATGTTAACCCCTTCAATGCCATAAACATGATAAAAGCAATTTGCACGCCAATTTTCAGATTAACAAGGTCACTTGATTTAACTTCATTGAAGGATAGACCATGTGTGATATGAATAAAGACTAGGAAATGCTTTTACTTAAAACTTCACGTACATTTACACTAGGCATTTCTGTACAAAATAGAAGTAAAAGCATTTACTAGTGTTTATTCATATCACCCATTGTCACCAGGAAGGTTTCCTTGACCACTGACTGAGGCTAAGGCCGAATCCGGGGCCCTGATGCCCGGATGATGTTGATGATGATAATAACTGATTTTCCAGTTCACTCGTGTCATGAGAGGATTGGTATGAGAGCTTTGGTTTAAGAGGGGTTAAGGGCCACAGCGACTAACTTCTGGATATGTTTTGAAATGAGGATTAAAGAATAAATATGGGCAGTAACTCACAGAGAGGCTCATGGTCAGAAAAAAAGAGTACGGTAGATAAGAATACATGCAGTTTGACCTTACTCCACTCGATGATGTTTATCTTTTATTCAGTGTTTTAAAAACAGTCCAGAAGTTGGTTCCGATGGTCCTTAGTAACATATCATAAAACTGTACTTAGGTATTATCAACATAAAGGTATTTATTATTTGTATACACACATTCTATATTCTATGTCATTTTCAGTGTCTAATCATTAAGACCGTCATGAGGCCTTTCAAAGGACTGGGGCAAAAACTGCATTGAAAAAATTATTTGCAGGGTTAAATAACTTATTCAGTTGCTTCATGGTTTTTAGTTCATTGGGGTAATCTCAAGGAGTACATGTGCCTACTCCAGCTGAAGGTCATGATGTGTCTGCTTAAAATGCTGAAAGGGTTAAAGGAGATGCAGGGCGAATTAATTTAGTTCCATAGTTAGAGGCCGCAACTGGAGGCAATCGTTTACTGTCATCATTTACCGACAGTCCTTTGAAAGTGCATACGTGTAATCATTTGCCATATTCCCACTAGTCAGAAAATTTTCAGACCGCATAACATTGTATTTTACTTTTGATTTTCAAAGTTTATTAATGGAACTAATGTGTTTAAGTTTTGAGCTAAAGTTTATGTTTAGAGTGTAGATGGTTTGGATTGAGTGGGGTGGAAAATCATTGAGTAGTTTAATGTTAGAATTATGTTGTACGCTTCATGTTGCTGCAAACTTGGCCATGTCATATCTGTGAGCAGAGAAAATATTGCTCAAGTGTTTTTTTCGCATTGCATGCGATTAGCAGATGAAAAATTATAACAGTCCCTTTAACACAATTGAAGACAAGTTTTAATTAGAGATTTTCCAGTTATGTAAATAAGTTCTGACGATTAATTACAATAATGCTGTTGTATACACTGATATTCAAACATTACACTGGCAAGTTTTCATTACACTGGTGCATGTATTTATTCATAATTACCAGCAGGCCACATGTAAATGATGTACATGTTTATATCAAACAAGTATGGTCACATTTGGATAAATGTCAATTTGCAGAATTTCTTGAAGTATTTTCAGTCTTCATTGAGTGGTATACTATGGAGGTTGTTTGTAATTATTCCCTGTGAATAGACTACATGATGTAGAAGATCATGAGGAAACCAGCCCTGTAAGATATTTAGTCGCCCTCCAACTTCAAGTACCCCGCTGATACTACACACAGTGATGATCGGCATAATTTACTGTGATGAGGCAAAATTAGAAGTAATTTGGTGGACTACAAGGCAACCAGGATGTGATAGCAAGATCGGTTATGTAACAACATATGTTGACCTCAGCCTTTGGTCCGGCAACTCAGCAGGAGGTTACCTGGCTCAGATAAGCTGAGAGCTAAAGTCAATAAATTATTCCTCAGAAACGCTCCCCTCATCAAATATCCATCCCCCAGCATCTAAGGCATTTTCCATTAGTTGGTGGGGGATGGTTAGGAGATAATTTTTACAGGGCTGGTTTCCTCATGCAGTAATGTGTAAGATAGAACAATAAACATCATATTTTGTATAATTTCGTGTAAGATTTTACTTTCTTTAAGTGCTTCTTTCTATTGGCCTTTTGTGATTTTGTAATCACAAGACCAATTTGGGACATCAATGCCTAGGGGGAGAGTAGCGAACCCTCAAGTGGCATGCACGATAAAAAATTGCATGGTCAGTAAAAGTAGGCGGTGCAGGGTAAAATGTTCTCAATGGTGTCTATTATTAGAGTAGGCATGGTGTATTCCTATTGATGGCATAAAATGACGGTAGTTCTAACTGATACATATAAGGAACTACTGATGGTTGAGCTAATTGTCCCTTTGAATACATCACAGCGCCACCTGTGTGTTAGTGGTATTACTAAAAGGTCTTATTTTGGCAGTTTTGGCTCCCTATAGAATTTTTTATTTTAATGTACTTACTTAGTCAGAGTGCAGGCAAAAACAACGGATTTAATCAAAAAAGAGGAATGATTGCATTAAATACTGATTATTCGTCGACACAGGTTATTTAAAACGTGAAGTTCTTACACCAAAATAAAGTGCGAATATTCGGTCTCTTAATCAATGGCCAGCTGACACGGAGGCAAAACAAAACAAGTTTTGACAGATATTTTTCACCATAGTGCTGATTTTTTGCAAATTACATCATGTTGAAAGCTGTGATTCTGATAGGTGGACCACAGAAAGGTAACTTTGATATTCAAGGTTTGAAACAAAGTGTTCACATTGCGAAAAACGTAATAAATAGAGTGTGTGCAGTGGAGTAATTTCAGGCAATTTTCACTGTGCATTTTATACGTGTATTCCATGTACATTTTGTGTATCGGGGGGCTGATGACCACCTCCGCAGTTAAGGCCCCCTCAAACAAGCGATTTTAATCGCTGCCACCTGCAATTTTAATCGCATGTGCTTCCAAATGTGACAATAAATTAATATTATTATAAATAATAGACCTAGGCCGTTTTCTGCCTTCTGGAGACGCTGGTACCGGTGACGGCAGTGTATCTCACTGGCAAAGGGCCTATTCGTTTTGCTCGTTTGCGGGTGTGGTGCCTGCTGCTAGTGGTGCTGTTCCTTCATGTCTGTTCCTTCACCGCCCTAATTCTCATTCTGGTTCGACAACAGACCTTGGGAGAAATCGGGAGAACATGTCCTTGTCACAGCATAACCACCTGGAGCCTCGACAGTTTGTTAGAAATTAGCATAGGGAAGGGGAGCATGTAGATGATATTCTAGCATGGATATTTTCAGTGTGGTGCTATCATGGCTGTGTTGGTAATAAGTGGGTGGGGAATCGTCTATGGTCTGCTTGCTGTTTGCTGTATACGTGTAGTATGGATACCACCCTTGTGTGATTTCCAAGGTATAACATCAGCACCAATATGTCATTATTGACTGAAGATAAGTGAAGCATTGTTCAGCTGGGCAGCTGATATGGCACTATTCCTATTCCTAAAGGCTTGCCAATAAACACATTTTCAATGTTCAGTATCTAGAGTAGGCTCTGATTCTGAGCCTGAAGACTAGTTAAGGTCGGCTGGATCAAATCTAAGTCAAATAGTTAAGTTCTGTTATGTGGACGCTTGATCTAGTATTACTATTAGTAAAAATATTTAAGACGGAGACAGGTGACAATACAATACATGTTCGGAATGAATCTACATTCAGCTTGGCTGTTGTATTCAGGACTACCGTAATTAAATGGTGTGCAATTTTCTCTTATTTTCAGGGACACGGTTCCGGCCACTATCCCTTGATATTCCCAAACCACTTTTCCCCGTGGCTGGATTCCCCATGGTCTATCATCACATCGAGGCCTGTGCCAAGGTAAGACTAAGTTTGATCACAAAAACTAGGCATTGCTTAATAAATCTGTCATGTAACACTAACAGAACTCGGAGAGTCACAGCCCAAGTTCCCAATGATATTGGTAAAGGCAATTTTGGGAGGTGAAACATTTTCAGTCCTATTCCGACCAGAAGAGTTGATACATTAAGGACACCCTCTGGACTGACAAGTGCTGTCCTTAATGGAGAGGTGTCCTGATTAGAGAGGTCAAATTGAATGAAAACACCTAGGTTGGGGCCAAAACTAGTGTCCTCAATAGAGAGGTTGTCCTTAATAGAGAGGTGTCCACTATTAGAGAGGTTCTACTGTACATGTATTCATCTTCTCTAGGTTCCGGGAATGAAGGAGATCATTCTGATTGGGTTTTATCAGCCAAACGATGCCTTGAGCCGCTTCCTTGGAAACGTCCAACAGGATTTTAAACTCCCAATCAGGTAAGAATTCAGACTCTGAAATCAACCATTCAGTGTTCAGGGATGAAAGTTCAGCCCTATTTGGTGAGACAGGCAACCTCAATTTGGCCAGTGTGAGCAGAATAGTCATTGCTCAGGATTGCTGTTTCTACCTTTGTAGCTCTTAAAATTGGCCTTTTCTGAAACTTTGAAGTGAACTGACTCCTGATGTTACAGTCAGGATCAGAGAAGTCGGCCTTAGGAGTGCTTAGCTGTGCTGGTTTAGTGTTGTAGCTACAAGGGGGGGGGGGGGTAATGTGGTAGTGTGGTGGAGCTGCAGTGATAAGGAATACAACTCATGATTTTCATTGAAGTACCAGCAGGGTGTGACATCAGGTGCAAAAGATGTCATAGAATGTTTTACATTGGAATATGTGTACCGAAAATCAAATGTTTGTAGAGATAAACCTTCCATCTGTGGTAATTATAATATAATAGCTGCAAGATTGTCAACTTCTTCTGAAAATTATCAATACTGAAATATTCCCCTGTTCTAATTGTAGTGCCGTATCTTTCAGGTATCTCCAGGAGTACACCCCGTTGGGGACAGCCGGTGGCATCTATCATTTTCGTGACCAGATTCTGGCCGGAAACCCAGAGTACTTCTTCGTACTGAATTCTGACGTCTGTTGTGATTTTGTCCTTGACAGCATGCTGCAATTCCATAAAACGAGAGGCAATGGGGCACACTTCACTATCATGGCAACAGAGGTATACACCCATCCTCCTTGCACATGACCTGAACTCTAGTTTTTGATGACATCATTCCGTCCCTGCTTGAATTGGCCACCATTACCTTCAAATGGCCCTGACTAGGCAGGGCACAGCTTACCACCCTACCTTGGAAGCAGCCACCCAACATCGGTCTAGAATTTTGTGAAGGGTTACCATAGGGCCACCACTCAGGAATACCACCCTACCTTGAGAATACCCTATGGAGAACACTGCTATGCCATTTCGTTATCTTTAGACCTCTGGCCCTCTAGTCACCTAGATGTTTGTGACATGATTAGAACTAAAAAGTCTTGATTGACACTGTTTTATTCTAAATGTCATGTTTTTGTGATTTTGTCCCCAAAGCGTGGTTGCAGCCATTTTCAGTTCATTTACTCTGCGCTATCGCCAACAAAATGCATAATGTCACAGCTAGGTCATCCTTGTTCTGTTCCTATTTAGAAATAATGTTGAAAATCCAGCACTTTAATGCTCAGTCAGTAATTTAACCTGGGCAAATTAGTGTCCTTTGTCAAGTTGCTTTACCGAAATCCCTCTCCCCTTACACTTACAGGCCGCGAGACAGCAGGCCTTGCAGTACGGCTGCATTGTAGAAAATAAAGAAACGCATGAGGTCCTTCATTACGTTGAGAAGCCCAGTAGTTACGTCAGTGCCAGTATCAACTGCGGCATGTACCTTTTCTCCCCGGAAATCTTCGAACACATCAAGGACGTCTTCCAGAAACATCAGGAGAGAAATTTCAAGTAGGTTTTTGTCCATCTGGACTTAAGAGCCCTTTAGAGTTCCATCTAATCTCTCCTTGTAACTTATTGAAAATAAATTATATAATATTTTCACTCGTCACTGGTGTCCATCAGACTGTTGATATTACACTGGTCACTGGTGTCCATCTCGTACACTGATCACTGGTGTCCATCTCGTACACTGATCACCGATGTCCATCTCTTAATATTTTCATGAAAGAATGAAATCACAAAGATTCAATTTCTGACACCATCATTTGAGGAATAAATTACCTTGAAAAAGTTGCACAAAATTATTCATACCCGTCACTTTCTTCTAGCTTGACACTTTTTTACCTGAAATTATTTCTACTTTTGATAAAAAATACTATAATAGAAGTTACATCAAAAACACATGATGGGTTTTTGGTTACATATGACTTTTGATACTCTCTTAATGTCGAGGAGAGTTTCGTCCATCGATAGACTTGTCTCTATAGATATGGTGCCTACATGTGAGCACTTAGGCCACATTTCTTTAAACAAAAGCGCGAGATGTTGACACAGGCAGCACATGCAGGCAGCCATGATTTAAAAGAGTTTGATGATGTTATAGTGTCTCGTAAGCCTTCATAGGCTGGCATTATAGTACGTAATGGTGACACTTTAATAAATAAATATATATATATACAGCAAAGGCGGTGGGCTCAAAAACACTGCTTCGGTTGTGCACATACGCTTTTGAATACCCCCCCCCCCCCCCCCACGTCATGCATGTCATACCTGTATGCATCTCATGTGCTCTGGCACCATACCTCTCCACCCTCGGTGCATAGGTACTATACATGCTTTATGGGCGGCCCCTTACTGAAACTTCACGCCTGAAAGCAAGAATTCATGAATTCTTCAACTAATGCTGGTCTCTAAAAATGATTTTTTGTCAGTGTTGCTAGGCAGTTTTGCACGGCTTGAGAATTTTAGGCAGGCCTATGCTTACACTCCGTTGTAGTGCATTATATTGCAGTCTGTTGCTTTTCCAATTATCCTATTTGGAAAAGTCACAGTTCTGCTTGAAGCTACTTTTGTGTGAAAAGCCAACGCATCTCATACCCAAGTTGTCCATTTAAATCTATCCGTGTCGTAGCTACCTTTCGAGAAGGAAATTCAGTTTGTGCGATTCTTCTCTTTATCTTTGATCCTCGAACCGTGGTCAGAATTTTGTTTTTCACCTCGCGAGCTCACATTTAAAGATATATTTTCTGTTCTTTTTTACTCAACGAAAATAGTAGCCAACTATAACTACTCTGTCACGATACTCACTAATTTCTAACTTCGGTGTGGTCAAAAAGCTGTGAGATTAGAGTTTAGAAGTTAATAGATGATTGCAAATAAAAGCAGAAAATACTGACTCTGAGAGATAAGTCACACTAAAGTCATCTTCAACTGGTACATGCACATGTTGTATGATTGTACTTTGAGGGCATACTTCTAAATCGTGAACAAAATTTTGAGCTGTTATATTGCCCAGCAAGAGCTAAGCAAAACCTTTGTTATGAATTTTGTTGATAAGAAGGGTCCTTGTCTGGGTCTGGTACCTGCGGTCAATTGCAATGGTTCTGTGAGTGACCTAAACCTTAGCGCGAATTACATTTCGAAATGCATTTCTACGTCTCAAAAACTGGTCCGTTAACTACCTGATTCACAGCTTTTTGCCACTCATCCCTCGACTGTCACTTTTCAGAATTCACTCCACTTTCTTACACTATTCAGCACAAATTTATTTTCTTCCTGTTTGTGTTTCAGCTTTGATAGCTTGGACTGGGAGAGGTTTGTGATATATTGCATTGTGTAGTCTGTACAGCGAAGCTGAGAGAATCAACTTATTGGAATAAAATTTTGTAGCTAGATATCTACATGTAGTACCAGTATATTTGTGCATATACGGGATGTCCTCGTGAATACCGGTAGCCTGTCCTTTCTGCACTATAAAAGTAGGACCATACATTTCGAAGGTCCACAAAAGGGTACCAGTAGGATTAAGTAGGCCCTGGTCCCACCTTTATTGTGACTTGTCATGCACAATCTGCAAAGCGCCGCTTCCCATAGCGCCCTGGAACATTGACTAACAAAACATTAGAAATACCCGCTGGTGTGGCTTACAGATCTTTAGCCAATGACTGTGACGACCTGTGCATACATTTAAATAATACTGTTCATGGAGTATAAATAGCCAATTATAATATATGCAATATGGCACCCAAAGAGGCCTCTTCAAAATGGCACCCGATACCGGTATTCACGAGGACGACATGGATTTCAATCAGTGTGCTGTACATGTACATACATAATGTACATAGCTTAATTTAGGGTGTGCCTCAAAACCGTTTCACTGGTACTTGAAAAATGTGCACAAGACCTGCATAAATACCACCATGTTTAATACAGCTTTGATGCTACTTTCTATTTGGGATATTATCTTCTATTTAAAAAAAAACTATTTGGGCGAAAAATATTATTGTTTATAAATTTTTCTGACCATAATCTGCATTGTTCACAATTTTAAAGTTCTCTCGGTCCGACCATACTCCGCATTGTTCACAATTTTAAAGTTGTCTCGGTCCGACCGTACTCTGCATTATTCACAATTTTAAAGCAGTCTGGCATTAAAGCTCCAAAGTTGATTTTCTAAGATTTCTCTGCATTGTTCGGTTGTTCTTGTTCATCTGGTGTATGGCATGCCTTGTTTCAACACAGCTCCAGGTCTCTTATTGGAGGATGTTCCCCCCGGTTGAGTGTCTCTCTGAGAGTCCGCATTAATTCTTTCTTTACAGCTCTGTTGATCAGTCTCCCCCCAAAATACATCACTGAACGTTGCTTTATTTGTTTCATTCAACCCCCACCCCATGTCTCATCGGAGGACGTTCCCCAGTGGAGTGTCTCTCCGAATCAATCCTTTCATCACAATTCTGTTTATCTACCCCTTTCCTTCAGCCGCATGTCTCTCGAAGGCAATGGTGTTGCATCAAACTGAAATGGAACGAAAATAGATCAAAAACAAAAATGAACAATGTCGCTTTATTTGTTAAAGAGCCCCGGCTGTAGCCCTCGGTTCAACCCCCACCTCATGTCTCAATGGAGGATGTTCCCCAGTGGAGTGTCTCTCCGAATCAATTCTTTCTTTGCAGTTCTGTCTACCCCAACCCGTCCATCTCTGGCTGCATGTCGCTTTATTTGTTCTTATGAAATTTTAGCCCTCTGTTGAGGGCCCATTCTTCCCTCATTCCAAGACTCCATTCTTCCCTCCAAAACAGCACTTACACTGTCTTTGTGATTTTTCCAATCCAGAATACTTTATTCTGGAATCATGGAGAATGAAATCATGAATGCACTGGATGTATATCTGTTTCCTATCGGTTTAGGGATCATTCAACATTTCCACAAGAAAACAGAGAAAGTACACTTTTCTCAGACCCCTTTCATCTCACAAAAGAGTACTCAACCTTGTCTTTGTGATGTTTCCAATTTCTTGATTGAATGCTTGATTGAATGCTTTGATTGAATGCTTTGCATGCATTTCCCTTTCCTATTTGTTTAGGGGTCATTCAACATTTTCAAATGAGTATTGAGAGTACATTTCCTCAGACCCGCCCCCTCCCCCTTCCTCCCAAAGTACTGTATCAAAGGTTGATTTCTAAATGAACATTCTCACTTATGTACCGGGATTTGAACAGTGACTGTGCACATCTGCCCCAAGTGTAACCTTACATGTAGTACACTCATGTGATAATGTTGAAAATGTTGAACTGCCCCTAGGGGAAACATGGTTGGGTATTATCGTATCACTAAATGTCTGACATAAATGTCTTCTTCGCATGAATTTCAAATTTTGCATGAGTGTTTTAAATTCGATAACTTGTGGGAGACATTTGATTGTAATAGTGAAGCTAATCGGCTGCATGTTGTAACCTGGACAAAATGCTCAGTGGAGGACTCTGATGTTGTATTGACATAATAAATAGCACTTCCAATTTCAGCAAATATTTTCCAATGTCAGTCTTTTTGTCCCTCACAACCTGCATCAATGTTGGCAAATTAATATTACCTCCACTAGAAATTCCAGGTATTACAATAAAGTAGTTTTAAGTTTGCATATGATATTATTTTTAATTAATGTTAAAAAGTTAATATTTAAAACTAAATGGAATATGTAATATGTAGGCTTCACGACCACGTGTATATACACATGAATCCACTTTTTGGACAATAATGGCACAACCTCCCTATTAAGGACACCTCTACATTACGCACAACAACGCCCAGTCCCATGGGTGTCCGCTGTAGAGAGGTAGTACTGTACATGTAAATAGAATAATGAGATGTTAGCTTTAGTTTGCAGTTTCTATTAGATCCAGGTACTTTTTCAACTGATTTCTGATGCAATACGTTTATTTACATGTCATTTTCAGTTCGAACCACACGAGTCTGAACAAGGACCGCATCATGTTAGAGAAGGAGATCTTCTCACCGTTGGCCGGGACGGGATTGTTGTTCGTGTATCACACGGATAGGTTCTGGAGTCAGATCAAGTCAGCCGGGTGAGATTATCAAGCAACTAACGCAAACTGTGAAATGTCCACAAAGCTAAAAGTTGGGAAGTTGACCGACTTGACTGAACCCCTGTTCCTCCGAGTGGAGCACAGGTCGCCGACAAGATTTTTTCACTTCCTCCTATCCTGGGCAGTCGAGTTCTCTCAACTTTGGTTCCTCTATCCCTCTCGTCCCAGCCTCGTGTTCTGTCCATGTGGTACTTGGCCTGCCTGGACGCCGCTTGCCTAGCGGATTCCACCCGAGTGCATGCCTCAGGTGATGTTTTTCCTAGGCTTTCTCCGGGCATGGTAGAGCCAGTTCCACTTCCTTCACTGGTCTTGCAGTTCTATCTGATCCTGATTTCTTCTCTCCCACACATGCTGATGATTCTGTCGGCAAATTTGCTCATTTTCAATTGGTGGTAATCGGGACCCTAATGCAAGAGGAAAAAAATTGATTAGTCTACTGTGTAGTAAGGATGACTTTTGCCTTTCTAATATGTGATTTTGTTGTTGTTGTTGGGATCATAATCAGTCGTTATAGTAAACAATGGTTGTAACATTTCAGTGCTGCTATCTATGCTAATCGTCACTACCTGGCAATTTACCATGAGAAGCATCCAGATCGACTCGCCAAGAATGTCGAGGGCAGACCTAAGATTATAGGTGATGTGTTCATCCATGAGACAGCTACCGTCCATCCTACAGCTGTGGTAAGTTAGACCTAAGATTATAGGTGATGTGTTCACCCATGAGACAGCTACCGCCATCCTACATCTGTGGTAAGTTATACCTAAGGTCATAGGTGATGTGTTCATCCATGAGACAGCTACCGCCATCCTACATCTGTGGTAAGTTATACCTAAAGTCATAGGTGATGTGTTCATCCCCGACACAGACGCCGTCGATTAGTCTTTTGACGATCAAGTCAACCAGAATGCAGAATTCACTTCAAGAGGAAGCACAAGACAAAATAGACTGCTGATACTACCTGTGTAGTGCTTTAATCTTTGCTTCCTTTTCTAGCTCGGGCCTAACGTCACCGTCGGCAAGAATGTCAATATTGGCCCTGGAGTCCGCATCCGCGAGTCCATGATCCTTGAAGGTGCCACCCTGAAGGACCACTGCTGTATTCTCCACAGTATCGTTGGCTGGAATTGTATCGTTGGGGCGTGGACGAGGATCGAGGGAACGCCGAATGACCCAAACCCGAACAAACCGTTTGCTAAACTCGAGACAAATCCACTGTTCAATCATGATGGCCGCCTGAATCCTTCCATTACAGTTATAGGTAAGTGAGAATGTCGCTCACTCATGTCTTAATAGGCCCTATGGTGGTCTTAAAGTTGGATGTCTTCACTTGATCTTCTGTGGCACCCAAAATGCAACTTAAAACCTTTGTGGGGCAGGATTTAAAAAAATTCCATCAGGCCCAAATCTATACGAGTGGGGGAAATAAAATAAAATACATGCTTATTTTTTATCAATTTCAGTCTCGGATCATACAAGGGGACCCAAAAATTGGTTGAAATTGGTCGTCGGGAAATATATTCTTTCATTTCTCTCTATCTTATGGTTGGGGGAGAAAAAAGTGTCAAGAAGGGTCGTCGGGACTCTTATTTTTTTTTTTCCACATTCTGGAAAATGACCCCAGGGGGATTCGTAATCCAACAAATAAAAAAAGCCTTATAAGGGCTATGTTCACTTCTCCTGATTTACTTGTTCTCTCTTTCAGGATCTGATGTACAAATTCCAAGTGAAGTCGTGGTGCTGAACTCGATCGTGCTGCCGAACAAGGATCTCCTTCGAAGCACCAAGAACCAGATCATTTTGTAAAACATTTTCCGCTGGTTTTTTGCTGCATCTTCAAACGATGGAAATTTTCATTACCAAGCATCATGCTTTATACCAATATCTCATTCAGAGACAGCTGAATTAGAAAATGTTTGACACTGTGTGAATGAAGAAGTTGTTTCCAAAATATGGTTTATGCCACATGTGAAATTTCCGAGTTGGCTCAGCTATTGTGTTTTAACTTTTAGCGCAAGCTTTTATACTTTCGGTAGTGTGTAGCTAGCTAAAGGTATACCCGGCTTTGTGGGTATGGGGATGTTGGCTTTGTGCATGTATCTGGTTTTCCCTTCCATGCCTTGTCCAAGTTAAAAGCGGCACGTTTACTTGTAGATGTAGGTCTCGGAGAGAAATGAAGTAATCCTCTGTATTCACTGACCTCTCTAAGTGGACTTGGGGTCACGGTTGTACTGAAACACTAATAGAATAATGATAGGCATCTTGACCCTCAAGTTTTGGATCTACTCCACCGACCAGGACTCCGTTACACCATGAGGGGAGGTTATGGACGGAGTACCCCTGATGGTTCAGAATGAATGATAGGGAATTTGTACTTAATGTATCAAGTCTGTGTCGAGGTGCCTTCTCAAATTCATTGATGCCACTATACTGGTTTGGGTTCTCCCAATGCTGTCAACTTCTTTCCCAAAATTCTGTCAGTTTTCAGTCAAAGGTGGTTTGTGTGGCATCAGTGAAATTTAGGATGGTCCCTTATACTTTGTTTGTCGAGAAAATATTTGGAAACTTGTACAATAAGAGTAATATAATGTATTAATAAATAATCTTTCTTACAAAAATTTTGTTGGCTGTCTTAGTATTGGTGTTGATTTTTGATGTAAACTGGTTGTGATGCTGTCCACGCTGATCCTATTGTGTGGACTGATTGTGACATAGGTGACGATCGGATCCTCTTTTGAACTGGTTGCAACATTGTCCTCCCTGATTCCAAATTTTGTACTGGTTGTGACATCGTCCTCCCTGATCCTATTGTGTTTTCCTGGTTGTAGCATTGTCCTTCTGATTCTAAAGTGTAAGTTGTCCCCCTTGAACTTATGTTTTGACTGGTTGTGATATTGTCCTCCCCGATTCTAAAAGTATACGTGGTTGTGACATTATCCACCCTGGTGAACTGACTGTGACATTGTCAACCATGATTCTAAGTGTGTTATGATGTTGTCCACACTAATCCTACTGTGTTGAATGGCTTCGACCTGATCCTACTGTGTGCACCCTGATTCTAAAACTATAAACTGGTTGTGACATTGTCCTACTCAACCAGAGAGCGAGCATCAGTGGGTCTTCCGTGGACCAGGTTCAACCCCAACTGGAGAACCATAACCACCTTTGCCGTGGCTCAAGTTGTTGTTTATTAATTCTGCCCCTTATTAACTTCCAGTAAGCCACGAATTCTTGCAGTTTGGGAAAGCTTTCCTAAAGATAGAAAGGTCCTGGTTCTGTCGGAGGTACAATGACCATATGGGTACATCCTGAAGGTACATGAGTTGTCTCAATGGACCTTAATGATGCCGTCCCAGGTACAATAGGTACCTGGGGTACTTGAGCTGCCAGGTAGGGTCATTGGGCCTGAGCACAGTGAGACTGACACACTACCAGAGGTAGAGGGGTGCTGATGCTGTCCTTGGGTACATGAGGTTCCTAAGGTACATGAGTTGTCAAGTAGAGTGGGCCTTTTACATGTACCGGTGCATGGAATTGCTACCAAAGGCTGAAATTTCCAAAACTTGTCCCAGGTTCATGGGCTGAATCAAGTGCATCTCGGAGGTCAAGAAGTTGTCTCAGTGACCAGTAGCTTGGGTCCAGATGCTGTCCAAAGTACACGAGAAACCTCATGAGTTACTTCAAGAAGGCTACTTTAAATGCCAAGTAGGGAACATATGGGTCTGTCTTCAAGAGTACAGAGGGATGGTCCGGACGACATTCAGATCTCACTGTCTTCTGTCTTTCCCAACTTCTGACTGGTGTGACAGGAAATAGCCCCTGACCTTTACAACTTGAAGCTGGTGTACGCGCAGAAGGCATATTCATCTGTCTTTCATAGTATGGCTAGTGTAGCAGGATGAATAGGTCTATAAAAGACTTAGTTACGGAGCCGATGTATGGGATATAGGGGACTATTCCTCATGTTACACCAACTATAGGTTGTGAAAGACAAAGACCAATTCCTCCTGCTTCACCAGCCATAGTCTGTAAAAGAAAGATGACTATTACTAACAAAAGTTTGTGAAAGACAAGGGACTATTCTTCCTTCTACATCAGTCACTGGCCATGAAAGGCTGGCGTCTATTCCTCCTTCTACACCAGCAATAGATTGTGAAAGACTTGTGTCTTATTCTCCAGCTACACTCTCCACGAGTTGTGAAACACAGGGGACTTTTCCTCCTGTTACACAAGCCAAAGGCTATAAAAGACAGGAGACCACTATCAACTACATTTACAATAAGGTGTGCAAGTGCAGGCAAAAAAGAATTTGAAAAACGTGCAAGGTATACAAACTGATTTTACACTATGTTAGATGAATCTACAGGACTATAAAAGACTTAGTTACAGAAGCAATGTATGGGATATAGGGGACTATTTCTCCTGTTACACCAACTAGAGGTTGCGAAAGACAGGACGCTCTTCCTCCTGGTGCACTAGCAACAAGCTACAAAAGACTGAGGACAATTCCTTCTGTTTCACCAGCTACAGGTTGTAAAAGACAAGGACCTATTCCCCCTGCAACACCAGCCATTCTCTGTGAAATAAATGAGACTATTCCTCCCGCCACACCAGCCGAAGGCTGTTAAAGACAGCAGACTATTCCACGTGTTACATGTACTAGCAACAGGTTGTGAAAGACAAGGGACTGTTCTTCCTGCTACACCAGTCACAGGCAATGAAAGACAAGGGACTATTCCTCCTGCTATACAAACTACAGGTTGTGAAATACAAGGACTTATTCCTCCTGCTTCACCAGCCACAGCCGGTAAAAGAAAGATGACTATTACTAACTAAAGGTTGAGAAAGACAAGGGACTATTCTTCCTGCTACAGCACTCACAGGCTCTGAAAGACAGGGAACTATTCCTCCTGCTATACAAACTTCAGGTTGTAACAGACAAAGGACTATTCTTCCTGCTACACCAGTCACAGGCCATGAAAGGTTGGCGTCTATTTCTCCTGCTACACCAGCAATAGATTGTGAAAGACATGTGTCTAGTTCTCCAGCTACACTCTCCACGAGTTGTGAAACACAGGAGACTATTCTTCCTGTTACACCAGCCAAAGGCTATAAAAGACAAGAGACTACTACCAACGACATTTACAATATGGTGTGCAAGTGCAGGCAAAAAAGAATTTGAAAAACGTGCAACGTATAGAAACTAATTATACACTATGTTAGATGAATCTACAGGACTATAAAATACTTAGATACAGAAGCAATGTATGGGATATAGGGGACCATTTCTCCTGTTACACCAACTAGATGTTGCAAAAGACAGGACACTCTTCTTCCTGGTGCACAGGCAACAAGCTACAAAAGACTGATGACAATTCCTTCTGTTTCACCAGCTACAGGTTGTAAAAGACAAGGACCTATTCCTCCTGCAACACCAGCCATTCTCTGTGAAATAAATGAGACTATTCCTCCCGATACACCAGCCGAAGGCTGTTAAAGACAGCAGACTATTCCTCGTGTTACATGTACTAGCAACAGGGTGTGAAAGACAAGGGACTATTATTCCTGCTACAACAGTCACAGGCAATGAAAGATAGGGGACTATTCCTCCTGCTATACAAACTACAGGTTGTGAAAGACATATCATTCGATCTCGCTACACTTACAACAGGTTGTGAAACACAAGGGACTATTCCTCCTGTTGCACCAGTCACAGGCTATAAAAGACAGGACACTACTACCTACCACATTTACAATAAGGTTTGCAAGTGCAGGCAAAAAAGAATTTGAAAAACGTGCAACGTATACAAGCTGATTCTACACTATGTTAGATGAATCTACAGGACTATAAAAGACTTAGTTACGGAAGCGATGTATGGGATATAACGGACTATTTCTCCTGTTACACCAACTAGAGGTTGAAAAAGACAGGATACACATTCTCTTGTTACTATGAAAGACAGCAGACTATTCATCGATCGTGCTGCACTAACTACCGGCTGTGAAAGACAAGGGACTACTGTTCTTCCTGTTACAGCTGTCACAGGCTATGAAAGACAGGGAACTATTCCTCCTGCTATACCATTTTCAGGTTGTGACAGACAAAGGACTATTCTTCCTGTTACACCAGCCACAGCCTGTAAGAGACAGAAAACTGCTACCAACTACATTTACAATAAGTTGTGCAAGTGCAGGCAAAAAATAATTTGGAAAACGTGCAAGGTATACAAATGGATTAAACACTGTTAGATGAATCTACAGGACAATAAAAGGCATAGTTACTGTGGCGATGTATGTGATATAGGGGACTATTCCTCATGTTACACCAACTACAGGTTGTGAAAGACGAGGACCTATCCCTCAAATTCTTTTTTACCTGCACTTGCATACCCTATTGTAAATGTGGTTGGTAGTAGTCTCCTGTCTTTTATAGCCTTTGGCTGGTGTAACGGGAAGAAGAGTCCCCTGTGTTTCACAACTCGTGGAGAGTGTAGCTGGAGAACTAGAGACTTGTCTTTCACAATCTATTGCTGGTGTAGCAGGAGAAATAGACGCCAGCCTTTCATGGTCAGTGACTGGTGTAGAAGGAAGAATAGTCCTTTGTCGGTCATAACCTGAAGTTGGTATAGCAGGAGGAGTAGTTCCCTGTCTTTCATAGCCTGTGAGTGCTGTAGCAGGAAGAATAGCCCCTTGTCTTTCACAACCTTTAGTTAGTAATAGTCATCTTTCTTTGACAAGCTGTGGCTGGTGAAGTAGGGGGAATAGGTCCTTGTCTTTCACAACCTGTAGTTTATATAGCAGGAGGAATTGTCCCCTGTCTTTCATTGCCTGTGACTGGTGCAGCAGGAAGAACAGTCCCTTGTCTTTCACAACCTGTTGCAAGTGTAGCACGATCGATGAATAGTCTGCTGTCCTCTACAGCCTGTAGCTGGATTAGCTGGAGGAAAAGTCCCCTGCCTTTTATAACCTGTTGCTGGTGTTCAGGTGGAATTGTTCCCCCGTCTTTCACAGCCTGTGGCTGGTGTATATAGCAAGAGGAATAGTCTCCTGTCTTTCATTGTGTTTGACAGGTGTAGCAGGAGGAATAGTCTCATTTATTTCACAGAGTATGGCTAGTGTTGCAGGCGGAATAGGTCCTTCTGTTTTACAACCTGTAGCTGGTGAAACAGAAGGAATTGTCCTCAGTTTTTTGTAGCTTGTTGCCTGTGCACCAGGAGGAAGAGTGTCCTGTCTTTCGCAACCTCTAGTTGGTGTAACAGGAGAAATAGTCCCCTATATCCCATACATTGCTTCTGTAACTAAGTCTTTTATAGTCCTGTAGATTCATCTAACATAGTGTATAATCAGTTTGTATACGTTGTACGTTTTTCAAATTCTTTTTGCCTGCACTTGCACACCTTATTGTAAATGTCGTTGGTAGTGGTCTTCTGTCTTTTATAGCCCTTGGCTGGTGTAACAGGAAGAATAGTCCCCTGTGTTTCACAACTCGTGGAGAGTGTAGCTGGAGAATTAGACACATGTCTTTCACAATCTATTGCTGGTGTAGCAGGAGGAATAGACGCCAGCCTTTCATGGCCAATGACTGGTGTAGCAGGAAGAACAGTCCTTTGTCTTTCACAGCCTGTTGCTAGTACATGTAACACGAGGAATAGTCCGCTGTCTTTAACAGCCTTCGCCTGGTGTAGCGGGAGGAAAAGTCTCATTGATTTCACAGAGAATAGCTGGTGTTGCAGGAGGAGTAGGTCCTTGTCTTTTACAACCTGTAGCTGGTGAAACAGAAGGAATTGTCCTCAGTCTTTTGTAGCTTGTTGCCTGTGCACCAGGAAGAAGAGTGTCCTTTCTTTCGCAACCTCTAGTTGGTGTAACAGGAGAAATAGTCACCTATATCCCATACATTGCTTCTGTAACTAAGTCTTTGATAGTCCTGTAGATTCATCTAACATAGTGTATAATCAGTTTGTATAAGTTGCACGTTTTTCAAATTCTTTTTTGCCTGCACTTGCACACCTTATTGTAAATGTCGTTGGGAGTAGTCTTCTCTTTTATAGCCTGTGGCTGGTGTAACAGGAGGAATAGTCCCCTGTGTTTCACAACTCGTGGAGAGTGTAGCTGGAGAACTAGACACATGTCTTTCACAATCTATTACTGGTGTAGCAGGAGAAATAGACGCCAGCCTTTCATGGCCAGTGACTGGTGTAGAAGGAAGAAAAGTCCTTTGTCGGTCATAACCTGAAGTTGGTATAGCAGGAGGAGTAGTTCCCTGTCTTTCATAGCCTGTGAGTGCTGTAGCAGGAAGAATAGTCCCTTGTCTTTCACAACCTTTAGTTAGTAATAGTCATCTTTCTTTGACATGCTGTTGCTGGTGAAGCAGGGGGAATAGGTCATTGTCTTTCACAACCTGTAGTTTATATAGCAGGAGGAATTGTCCCCTGTCGTTCATTGCCTGTGACTGGTGTAGCAGGAAGAACAGTCCCTTGTCTTTCACAACCTGTAGTAAGTGTAGCACGATCGATAAATAGTCTGCTGTCCTTCACAGCCTGTAGCTCATTTAGCTGGAGGAAAAGTCCCCTGCCTTTTATAACCTGTTGCTGGTGTTCAGGTGGAATCGTTCCCCCGTCTTTCACAGCCTGTGGCTGGTGTATATAGCAAGAGGAATAGTCTCCTGTCTTTCATTGTGTTTGACAGGTGTAGCAGGAGGAATAGTCTCAGTTATATATTACAGAGTATGGCTAGTGTTGCAGGCGGAATAGGTCCTTCTCTTTTACAACCTGTAGCTGGTGAAACAGAAGGAATTGTCCACAGTTTTTTGTAGCTTGTTGCCTGTGCACCAGGAGGAAGAGTGTCCTGTCTTTCGAACCTCTAGTTGGTGTAACAGGAGAAATAGTCCCCTATATCCCATACATTGCTTCTGTAACTAAGTCTTTTATAGTCCTGTAGATTCATCTAAAATAGTGTATAATCAGTTTGTATACGTTGTACGTTTTTCAAATTCTTTTTGCCTGCACTTGCACACCTTATTGTAAATGTCGTTGGTAGTGGTCTTCTGTCTTTGATAGCCCTTGGCTGGTGTAACAGGAAGAATAGTCCCCTGTGTTTCACAACTCGTGGAGAGTGTAGCTGGAGAATTAGACATATGTCTTTCACAATCTATTGCTGTAGCAGGAGGAATAGACGCCAGCCTTTCATGGTCAATGACTGGTGTAGCAGGAAGAACAGTCCCTTGTCTTTCACAGCCTGTTGCTAGTACATGTAACACGAGGAATAGTCCGCTGTCTTTAACAGCCTTCGCCTGGTGTAGCGGGAGGAATAGTCTCATTGATTTCACAGAGAATGGCTGGTGTTGCAGGAGGAGTAGGTCCTTCACAATCTATTGCTGGTGTAGCAGGAGAAATAGACGCCAGCCTTTCATGGCCAGTGACTGGTGTAGTAGGAAGAATAGTCCTTTGTCGGTCATAACCTGAAGTTGGTATAGCAGGAGGAATAGTTCCCTGTCTTTCATAGCCTGCGAGTGCTGTAGCAGGAAGAATAGTCCCTTGTCTTTCACAACCTTTAGTTAGTAATAGCCATCTTTCTTTGACATGCTGTGGCTGGTGAAGCAGGGGGAATAGGTCCTTGTCTTTCACAACCTGTAGTTTGTGTAGCAGGCGCGATCGATGAATAGTAGACTGTCTTTTACAGCCTGTGGCTGATTTAGGAAAAGTCCCCTGCCTTTTATAACCTGTTACTGGTGTTGCAGGTGGAATCGTTCCCCCGTCTTTCACAGCCTGTGGCTGGTGTATATAGCAAGAGGAATAGTCTCCTGTCTATCATTGTGTGTGACAGGTGTAGCAGGAGAAATAGTCTCATTTATTTCACAGAGTATTGCTGGTGTTGCAGGCGGAATAGGTCCTTGTCATTTACAACCTGTAGCTGGTGAAACAGAAGGAATTGTCCTCCGTCTTTTGTAGCTTGTTGCTAGTATACCAGGAGGAAGAGTGTCCTGTCTTTGGCAACCTCTAGTTGGTGTAACAGGAGAAATAGTCCCCTATATCCCATACATCGCTTCTGTAACTAAGTCTTTGATAATCCTGTAGATTCATCTAACATAGTGTATAATCAGTTTGTATAAGTTGCACGTTTTTCAAATTCTTTTTGCCTGCACTTGCACACCTTATTGTAAATGTAGTTGGTAGTTAGTCTTCTGTCTTTTATAGCCTTTCTTTTATAGCCTTTTTTGTCCTGTAGCTGGTGTAACAGGAGGAATAGTCCCCTGTGTTTCACAACTCGAGGAGAGTGTAGCTGCAGAAATAGACACGTCTTTCACAATCCAATGCTGGTGTAGCAGGAGGAATAGTCCTTTGCCTTTCACAACCTGTAGTTGGTGTACGTAGCAGGAGGAATATCCACCTGTCTTTCATCGCTTGGGACTGGTGTACAGTAGCTGGAAGAATAGTCCCCCGTCTGTCCTAACCTGTTGTTGTTGTAGTAGGAGGAATAGTCTTCTGTCTTTTACAGCCATGAAATTTGTTTAATGATCTTATGATTTCGTTTTTGACCATTAAAATCTATTTCGATTGTTTTTAACCTGAGTTAAAACATGGTGGAATCTGGTTGCTAACCACTGTTTGTGATAAAGAAAATAGAAAAGTGTTATGTTCCGTGCATCTTGTTAACGTTTTATTAACAAGCGAAGCAACTGTACAATATATACATAAACTTACATGTATATTCAATTCTGGTCATAATGTCACAATTACATTTTATAATACATTTATACAGCTAATGTACACATTAATGCAGTCACTGCATTCATTTACACAAAGCCATCCGGAGATAACGGAGGCTGTACTCCGACTCCAATATATTAGGTTTACAAAGATCTCACCTTAACACCGACTTCAAGAAAAGTCTGATTTTGTGATATCACATGAAAAATTCAAGATTTCAGAATATCGCAAACGTTGATTCAATGCGATTTGTAACGTAGTGATACCTTCAATTTGAATGAACTGACAAACGTTTTCAAATTCATCACTCACCTTTTCATTTATTTGTTCATCAATTTAGTGAAAACATAAAGGTGGGACCAGGGCCTATTTAGTCCTACTAGTACCCTTTTGTGGACCTCCGGTAAGTATGGTCCTACTTTTATAGTGCAGAAAGGATAGGCTACCGGTATTCACAAGAACATCCCGTATATTATGGCCCCACTGAAAGACCTACATGTAATAACCCTCGAATAAAACGACATGGATGCAGGCCTATTTTGGAGCAGACTTCGCCTGATCAGACACCAACAGCTATTTTATACCGACTTATTTATATACAATAAACAATATTTTTGCATGCAATCTTTCTTCATGCAAATTATGAAAATAAGGATTTTCCTTTTTTCAATTTAAGGATTTTCAGGGATAATTGTGCTCAAATTAAGGACGTTTTAGGACAATTTGAAGGTTATAATTTGAATATTTTCAGATGTTTCCATACTACAGGTACTTACGCAGATCTTATGCATAGCAATAACGGGCTTATCTCTTAAGAAATAATATACTATACCCAGTTACCGTTTACCCTTTGAGATGCAAAGAAAGCACGTGAGACACCACATATGAAGCTGATATCAGTCAACCCTTTACTCTTGATACATTCCAACAGTTCAATCGAAAGGTGGATTCCTTGTCACAAGGGTCAGTGCATTTCCAATTATAGACAGAAGACTATGAGATTAAAGTCATCACAATTCTGATGTTTATATTTTAACGACAATTTTACATACCGCAACATTACCAAATAAGGAGAGCACTTATAGTCATGCATTTTAGCTGTACCTTTTCGACAATTAAAAGTAAACAGAGTAACACTGGCCAGACTTGCACCGAACGCAAAAAAAACTGATGCTAATTTTATTAATCTGGCATCATGTTTGCTTTCTAATAAATCAGCACTTAAAGGTCATTCAACACTCCTAATCCTCTTCACTTTCATCATCCGGTTTCTCCGTGAAATATTTCTTCTCCTTCAAGTATCGTTTCATCGGCCCAGGAAGTGGCAACTGTTCGATATGATCGTAACGTACGTGTCTTAATATGACGAAGCGGCACGTGTGTTGCAGCGACTGCATGACTTCAAAGCGGGATATCGGATACAGCAGGGCGACTGGCAGGGGCGGGTGCCCAGGCGCATGTGGACGGAGGAAGTAGAGGAACTTTCCGTTGCGGGAGAATTCCATAACTCGCTCGATGAACTCGATGATGGACATTCGGCCGTGGGAGATGGGCTGGGACCAGAAGCCAAAAGTACCTGAAGGTAGAATAATAATGTGTTCAGACGAGCTGTGGAATCAAAATATAAGACAGACAGAGGGATTTAGCCTGTTCAGGAACCCCTGCCCTGGGCAAGAGGTCTATATCACCAGGGGAAATAGACCTACATGCAAAAGTCAAGCCACAAACCACGTCAACACATTATTTCGGATTTGATGTTTCACCAAAAGACAGACAGAGGGAGCTACCTACCATGACAATGCTCTATCCGCGTATGGTGTGTCCTTCCCGCCGTACGAAAGCTCAAGCTCAGGATGTAGCTGTCGTGTGAGCTATCCCGCACTAAAAACGATCCATCTTTCTTATTCGTCAATTTTGCTTCGGCGTCTTCAAGATTGAATGGCCCCCAGTACCAGCCAACCTGTGAAACGAATAGGAGAAAATACTGGTCAATCAAAATTAAGTATCATGCCCAGTTGATCCATCAATAAAACGTGCAAGAGATAGAAATATTGTGTTGAGAGCCGAGTCAATTCTCTTTAAGAATTGAGTCACGGCTAGCAGAGTAACTTTACAAGGAGTTTTTGCAAATCATGTGAATTCTTACCTCTCGTAACCTGAGGAGACTCTCAATGAAGTTGCTTGAGTTCTGTTTGTCTGCAATAAAAATTAAGACACATTTAATTCATTGAAAGACTGAAGCACACAAGAGCAAAGCCACTTATGTCCTGATGACAAATCCATGAAAAAAAGTTTTCGCCCCAGCTACATGTAACTGATTAATACTTTGTACATTGTAAGATCGAAATGACTTCTAAATTCCTTTGTTTCAACCTTTTGGCGAAACTTTATTGGAAACATTTTCAAACCTGTAAAAATTGACGACATTTATTTTACTCATTTTTGGCAAGATGCCCTTGTGTCAAGAACGAAATCAGGAATAGAAAGTCAATCTTGGAACTGCCTTTAGTATATTCGTATCCCTTCTATTTGATGTCAGCCAACTTGTTAAAAAAGTCCCTTCCATATGCAACTCCTCAAAATTAATTGTAAATCCACAACCTGCTCCTTACCTTCATCAATATCTTTCAGCCCGCCGCAGGCACCATATGTCAACTCTCCACCTTCCGGACAGAACATCACTTCCTGTTCCGGCTCCGGGGGCGGACTCCGATGGGGCAGCTTCGGTTGTGATGTCTTCTCCTTCCCCTCCTTGCCCTTCCGATGAAAAAAGCTCCCAAGTTTCTGTTTCGGTTTGAAGAGGGCGGTTAGCGGGTTTTTCTTTTTCTCTCTTGGCGGAACATGTGGTGGTTTGTCTTTTGAACTATCGTCACTAGAGTCGGTATTTTCAGTTTTTCCGGATTCCGATTTTTGTTTTGGAGGCGGCGGGTCCACGAAGGCCATTCCAGATGGAACCGAATGGCGTGAGTAAGGCTGTGTCCGACTACAGCTCAGAGGACGCAGCAGTTGATCCGGACGATTATTCCTTTCCTTGGATGCCCGCAACTCAAGTGCGGGTTCTTCCAACCCCATTTCCTGGAGTGACATATGAATCGGTTCATTCGCCAAGTCCTCGTCCGAAAATGAGCGCGTTTTCATACTCCGCGTCGCTGCTTTCCTCGGGACTGGAGGTGGTGGATTCTTGGCAACTGTTTGTATTACGGAGTGGTGCTTGAATGAATAATTTCTTTTGGGTACCGGCGGTGGTTTCTGCCCAGGAATACCCGTAACCACGTCCTTTTTTTTCTGCCCTGATTTGTCTGCACTTTCGTGGAAAATTGCATCGGATGTATACGTCTTATTGGCAAAATTCTGAGGCAATGATTTTGCTTTTTGAGACTGCGCATATAGCATATTCGGATTTGGCTTTAGTACATTTTGATTATACCGATCAAACCTTGTCATTTCACCACTACTACTACTTCGACTTTTTGGAAGTTCAGTCCCAATGCCACTATCTGATTCTGAATCAGAATCATAAAATGTCCTCTGAGGATTCATTGGTCGCCCTGTCCCCGGGTCCAACTGTTGGCCACTTGTCCGAATGAATTTTACATCATCCCTATTGAAGCATAATGGATGAAGACTCCCGGAGCTCTGCGGGCGCAGTCCAGGCGTTACTATCTGTTTACTTGGCGAATGAAGCTTCTTCACCTGGCCTCGTAATCGGCACATGTCGCAGATTGAGTTGTGAATATGGAACAGAGTAGCGCTCTCAGGATCGTCAGGCTCCGTCGGCAATGACAACGCATCCTCCCAGCGCCGCAAGTCCTCATTTGAAGCGGGCGATCGTGGAAACTCATCACTGTCTATGTACTCGTTCGGAATTGCGTGTTTTTTCCGATTCAAGTTTGGCAAATTGTCCAAGGAGTTTGCGCTGCTACTAGAATCGCTATCACTTGATGAAGTATCTTCTTGAACATTCGGCCTGGTTCTAGCTGAGTATAACGAGTAATTACGCTTTGGCACAGGGGGCGGAACATCATCTAATGTCTTTCTTGACGGCACGTACCTACTTCGCCCAGAATCACAGTTACATGCAGTGCTGCCACCTACATTAATATCACAGGTATCGATGTATGTACGATTATCACAGTACATTGAGTTCCCCCTCCTGCCACTTGGAGGAGCTGCTGGTTTTGTACGCATATATCGTACTTGTGGCGTAGTGAGTGCTTTTTCGACACGAACATCTTTGAGCCATGCATACGTCTCATTCTGGAGACCAGAAGATGTCACAAATTTCCCAGTTTTTTTGCCAGGCTTTGCGGGTCGCAAAGGTACTTTGTGTCCGCAAGCAAACTGTCCAAACTTTGGTACCTGTGCGGCTTTTGAAAGATTGGACACAGCAGCTTGAGGTATATTCGGGGCATCAGAAGGGGGTAACGGCGGGAGAGGGTCAGTAATCTGCCGCCGTTCGACAGTCGGAGGTGGAGAATCCAAATTATTCAGAGATAGTTCAGGACAGCTGCATGGTTTTGACAATGAGTCTAAATTACCTGACAGATCATTCCAAATACTTGATCCCAATGGCAATGAATGACCCAAGTGAGCACCAAATTTGGAACATCCATCAATTTTTGATAAGTCCAACACGTGGTCAACTCGCTCAGGATTATTACCGCCCTGACCGAGATTATTCAGCTCAGCAGGCTCAGACAGGCTTGAACATGCGCTTCCCACACTGTTCAATCCCTCAGCACCGACGCAACGTTTCATCGGTTCATCTGAAGAGGACCGCGTTACTAGTTTCTTCATCACATTGTTGCCTGAGGATTTTAAATCAGAGTCAGCAGCCTTGGTGTGGCACGGACAACAACACGATCCAGATTTTCTCCTACCTGGTACAAACGGACATGACACAGGCCCGCCACCTATCTTATCTTCATCCATCTCAAAAATGATCTTCGGTAGGTCGCCCTGGCTCTCAATGCTACTGTCAAGTTTTCCACAACTTTCCATGTTTGAATCAACCTTGCCATCATTTCCAACTCCACTGGTAGAGATATCCTCAAAACGATTTTGAAGTTTATCACTTTCTAGACTGCAATCAACTTTAGGTGTACCCGCTGAACATCCATTCCACTTGCTGGGAGAACTCCCAAGTTTCTCAGTACTCCCTGAACAAGTGTCACTGCCTTCCCTCACTAGATTGCCGTCCAGCTCGTCAAAACATTCTAGGTTATTTTCATCACTTTGCTGGCCGGAATTGTCAGAAGAGCCAAAAAGTTCTTTGTCCGGCAATTGAACAAACTCTGTGGATGAAACAGTTTCACGAGATGCGAGAAAGCTCGACGGATTTTCAGAAATTGGATCCCTGCAGTTGTCAAGATTCAGAATCTTCGTCTCTTTTTCCAAATTATCAATGTTTTCCGTACTCAGCGGTTCATCCCCAATGGCAATAATGCACTTATTCCCAGTTTTTTTGAAGAAAACATTATCATAGTTTTTCACAATTTCATTTATTTCTGGATCGGTTGACAAGACTAGCCCATTGTCCTCTGGAGATTCTTGGCCAGTCTTGTCCATAGTATTACTATTAGCACCCCCTTTACACATTTCACGAGCGATTTCATCAAATGTTTCCCGAGATAACTCTACAGACTTCTCCTTGGTAGAAATGTCCTCTTCGTCTTCAGTTATATAAAGTAGTACTTCAGAGTCATTTGCGGCGTCAGTTTGACGATATCCACTGAGCTCTCCTCTGCAAGACTGACCACATGATCTTGAACTGGCTTCATTCATAACGCTGCTACCTTTGGTGGCAGAATTCAAAATTCCACCAAGGTCTTCACGGCTGCTATAAGACCGTTGTGCGGTTTCCGCAGTCTCTGAAAGATTCTCAGGAATTCCACTAGGAACCATTACTACTACATTTCTAGTATTCTGTAACGAGTTATCTGCACCAGAATTCCCCTGGCTATTTTTACCAGCCATTTCCTGCATCTGTCTTCGACTGTTACCCCAGTCATCCACCGCTGGGCTATATTTACGACCAGGTGTACTACTCGTAGTTGTAGCCACTGAACTACATAGTACATTCTCCACGACAGGTGTTCGAGTTTTATCTTTATCAGGTATGTCAGCAGACTCCAGTGGTTTGCTCCTCAATCCAGGGTCAGTTTGTATTAAGTCGTTAGATCCGGATTCAGCAGAAATTTGAGTTAGTATCTTAAATCCTGAAGTCAGACTTGGCGGTTTGGAATCAAGTTTGCAGGAAACTCCTGCTAAATTCTTAGAGCCGGGTGTATTTTGAACCTCAGCAGAACTGACCAGGTCAGATTCCGGGGCAGCGTTGAGTTTTGGAACATCTGAGTTGCAGTCGACCGATTGGCAAATCTCAATCCTATCACGTATTTGCACTGATGAGGAATCAAGGTTTTCGGACGCAAGACAAGTTTTGGATTTCAAATCATCAGTTGAGGTAGTGGACATATCAGGAAGCAGATTTGATGTTGACGGCATCGACGGTTCAAGCGTTGGGTCGGGGGATTTCTCGTAGCCCGAATCGACAGAGGTTCGGACTGCAGCTCTTGTCTCAGATTCGGAATCGTACCAAATAGCAGACGCCTTTGCTTGAGAAAATGGAGCAGATACGTCTGTCAAGGAATCATAGGTCACGTCAGACGGTTGGCTTGTTTCCACGCCAATATACCATATCGTAGTAGCAGTATCGTTTTCCCTGGGTTTTCCTGTCCCAACGGCATGACCGGATTTTAAGTCTTCCTGACTCCCAATCTCACTCGAGGAAACTTCAGCATCATCTAAAACGCACACTTGACAAGAAGGTATCATATCAGGGGGACCGCTTCCAGAACTTTTTAATCCAATAATACCAGAATCGACCTCAATTGTTTTCAATTTCTCTTTCGAAACAGAAGCTGAAACCTTGTCCACAGCATCAATTTCGACATCCTGCACGACCTCGTCTCCACAGTCATCCGACTCATTTTCTCCCGCGATGAAACCATTTCCTGTGACATTCACGTCATCCCCACCACGTTTCTCGGCAGTTGTTAACCCTCCACTATCGCTATAAAGGGTTTCGTGCGTGTCGACCTGATGGCTGATGTTTTGAAGCAAGACATTCGGCGTTGACTGTGCGGTGTCCAAAGTGTATCTGCCATGTTTTGTTGAGGAGAGTTTGGTTTTGATTTTCTTCGCAAGGGACGCCATAGTCGTCACATAGTGAAAGCTTAAAAGACATAAAATAGAAATAAATAAATTTCCTTTCTCAGACAGGAGTAAATTTTTCTACCAAACGTTTGTTTTTTTCTTTATTTTCTGTTCTACCGAAGAACACCTCTTCTACGACTATCTACAGGAACTCAGTACTAAACTATGGCAATCAGTCCAGCTACAGTAGCAAACTTTAGGGGTGGCGCATGAGGAATGTGCCTCCCTTTTCGGCCGAGAGGAATGATTTTTCAGGGCAACTCTCCACAAGAAGAAAAACTACAGTAGAACCTCTCTATTACGGACACCCTCAAACTGACAGGTGCTGTCCTTAATAGAGAGGTGTCCTGATTAGAGAGGTCAAATTCAATGTTAACAATCAATTTGGGACCAAACATAGTGTCCTTAATAGAAGAGAGGTGTCCAATAAGGGAGGTTCCACTGTACTTCTAAGCTCTTGGTTGCCAAAAAAAATGCATATTTGGCGCTTGAAATGTAAGATATAATCTAGCCACATTTCGTGCTCTCTGGTAGAGGCTACGCCCCCCCCCCCCCAAATTTCTCAATCTGCCACTGAGCTGAAACTGATCACTGCTCAGCGATTACCCTCCTGAAAATCAAATTTTTTAGTCGGTTTAGTATTCATGTGTTACACTCTGAAAATGGTTCTGAAATGCCGAGGACATGCCCCTGAGTAGATATGTTCATGTATAGATTCATGTACGAGATTTCAAAAATCGATTTGTGGCATCATCTACTATTTCACTTCAGCAGCAGCTCTCTACAATATTGATGAAGACTAAAAAACCAAATATCTAAAAAAAATTCCACCAATATTAGGTAATTTTGTCAAAAGTCCTCATCCGAAATTAATCTTGACCCACAAGGTTTTGAGATTTCACTCACTGTGAGTGTGAATCCCAAAAGTGGAGACACAAACGAATGAGAGTCAGGATGCCAAAATCAGTACTATAACTTGCAGAAAACATCAAAATACCTGAAAAAAATTCCTTTTTACTTTAGACCTTGTACTGAAAGGTAGGAGTTAAAATCACATAGTAGAACTGTACGCTTGTAACATATTTGTGGCAAGATCATAAAATTGTTTTCTGAATTCCTGCAATGAACTTAGTACCCTCGCTAAGTAGACAACATCATGTAGTGCACATGTAACGTGTGCCTATTGTCAATGTCACAAGTACATATCCACACCATTTTCCGCACTGGAAATTATTGGGCTTATTTATCAGAGACAATGTTTTACTCTATTTTAAACCGACAGGTATGTTGGGAAGTCATGAAATTAGATTTGATGAAATTCAAACTTCAGTTCTGCATAGGCGATTCCATGTGGGCACCGCTGGCTCAATCGTGCCCCCTCTTACTTGTTAAAATTTCGGAAAAATCTTTAAAATTGAGACTGACATTTTGAAATTGACCTGGAGTTTGTGTGTGAAGTGCCGCCTGGGGCGCCCCATCTGAATCTGAATCCAGGATTCACTCCTTATCGGTCCACTAGTTGTTGTTTTGACCCGGCGACCAACAAATGTGGACACTTACTTCAGAAGTGGACTATCAGTACATCACCAAGGTATTAAACCAACACACTTTTGTTACCTGCAGTTGTTTAGGAACGACAACCAAAAGCGATGTGGACATTTACTTGAGAAGTGGACTATCAATACCTCAGCAAGGTAAAAACCAACAGATTTGTTCTTCTTCCCATCATAAAAACATGTTACCTGACAGTGAGCTGGCATCTTCTTTGGTTAGCTTACTTAGTAGTTACCTGGTGTTCATAATTTGTAACGGCCAATGAAGCTAACTGGTACAGGATTCTGGAGGATCTTAACCCCATCCATTTGATTCCTCTGAAGTGTGGAAATAAGGATTGAGGTTTCCTTGAGCTACTGGTCTGTTACACCAGTATCACATATACTGTGTCGACAGATTTAAGCCAACAGAGACGTGTTAATAATTTGAAACGGCCAATGAAGCTGATTGGTACAGGATTCTGGAGGATTTTAACCCCGTCCTTTATCAACTTAGAAGCGAGGAAAAAAGGATTGAGATTTCTTTAAATATTCTCTGTACAAGTATGCATATAGTACTATGTCCACAGGTTTCTGTGTAGAGAGGAGTGGTGTACCATACACCTATTTTACCTCTTGAATGCCCCAAACATGCCAAAGATGACACTTCCTGTTGGAGATAGCAATCAGACACGTAGGCCTACTTAAATTTTTTTGCCACCGAAATTCTATTTGAATAATTTCAACAGCTTGCTGTGACAAAACGTTCTCAAGGCTGACATAGCGACTAAAACACATCCCAAAAATAGACATGAAAATTTTGTAAAAGTGCATGTAAATTGAAAAGCCTGAAACCTATAAACTAAAGCATGATAACTCTTTGGAAACTTGACCAGAAAGAAGGAACGATAGATTTCTGACACTGATTTTCAGTTGGAATACAGTAGAACCTCTCTTAGTCTTAGCGGACACATCTCTATCAAGGACACTGCATTTGGTCCCAAATTGGTCAATTCCATTCAATGTGACCTCTGTAATCTGAACACCTCTCAATTAAGGACAGTCATTTGTCAGTCTCGAGAGTGTCCGTAATAGAGAGGTTCCACTGTACTCTTGAGTTGGAATAACAACCTACTTGCCAGAGGATCTGCTGCGAAGCTGGTGAAAAGGCTGTTGATATGCCCACCCTGACAGACAGACAGCAGCCAAAAAGGAAGGCAGACGCAGACCGACGTCCTATAAACCATCATTGCGAATCAGAATCATGTGAACGGCGTTCCTCATGCAGCCACGAGACACGACCAATGGAAATAAATCTGTCAGTCACCGCGACATAAACCAGCCATCACGATGCTGATATCATTATCATACAATAGAATAGAAACTGCAAACACGCAAGGAAAAGGAAGAAAACACTTCAGAAATGAATGGGAAATTTGCATTTCAACAGATATTTCATCACACAGTGTTGCTGATTGCTATCACAATTCCAGATGGAAAAGCCATGTTTTGGGTGAAAGGTTTCTTTAAAGGGCCACCATCACTATTTTAGAACCTTTTGAGCGCAGAGTACCAGTGTTTGATCCCCCCAGCCCCCACACTCTAGTTTATGAATGAACCAACTCAAACCTGATGGAAATATGGGCCTGAAGCATTTGTAGTCTACAAGGGGAATAGAATTAAGAATTTCTAAGCCAATTATCTTTTATGATTCATGTTTCTATTACTTGTGGCCAGTGTATGGGAAGGGCCATTCACCAATACCATTATCTTTTTCAAATACAAGTACATTCCAGGTATTTCGCTTTGAAGGAAGTAGTCCCCACAGTCAAAAGTCTCGAGTAAAGGACCAGCGACACTCAGGCCAACCTAAATATTATGTTTGTTAGGCATATAAACCGGACTGCCTGTCCATCCCTGCCAACACAGCCCGATATCCAAAGTTGTCACTGACACGGACTAAAATATATCTTCAATGTTTTATTCTCATGAGAAAACTGATACCTTTTCTATTTCTACAAAAAGATTGTAAAACAACTATTTTTCCCGTATTCCCTAGCTGTGAATTGGGATGAAATTTCATTAGATACATATCTCCATCTTACATATTTTTGAAGGAGTAATGGAAAATAAACCACCATCTGGCCCAAAAGCGAGATCAAAACCAACACCACACAACGCCAGACATGCCAACACCAAAAACAGCATCCAAGTTGCCTCGAATAGCAACACAGTAAATTTTCCCTCATTAGGGATGGAGCACTCCCCCACTTCCTTTCTGTAAGGAGGCCCTAATTGTTCCATGACAATAGGGGCTCACCTTGAACAGGGCAAAATTCCCATGTCCTCAGCTGCCTGTCATGCCAGTGTTTCCGGTGGGACTACAATAGCGGGACGGAGATCAAAATGACCAATATTGTTTAGGTGATAATCGTTCTGATAGTTTGATAATTTAATAGCTCGTGGCTACCAAACATGCCAAATGCACAACAAAAAGAACTTTTCATGAATGAATTACATTTCTCTCTTTTAAAAAGGGATTTTTGCATGGCCAGCTTTTGGCCTAACTTCTACATTATCACCGCCTCAAGAAAATGTACCTTTTTACTTCCTGTTGAGCAGACGAATGGCCAAGATATAGTTAGCTAGATTCGCTCTGCTGAATTCGAGATTAGGCAGTGTTCCTTACAGAGCAGAATTCCATAATAAATGACTTATTATTGTGCAAAATTCCCTCTGACTTGTTCAACATTTTGGATGATATCCCAGTCCAGGACAGGCTACATTTAGTTTGTCAGTTCATAGGAATTATTTCAGGCTCTTAAGAGCCCTGCCAACGAGCCATTTTAATCAAAACAACGGATATAATGGCTGCAGTGCGTGAATAGAATCACTTGCCTAACAACAAACTACAAGGGAAGCTGATATCAAATTGTATAATATTACATATACAGCTATTTTATCAAACTTGTGTGGAAACGAAGAAGAAATCCTCACAAAAACAAGAGATCAATCAACACCCTCAAGCACTCTCTCTCTCTCAGTCTCAAGATAGACTAAGATGCCTGGAATTGAATTCTAGTGTGTCTTTTTTTTAATTCCTTTCTCAGGAAATCTATTTCAGTCGAAACTCATCTAATTCCACTTCATCCCTTCGGGGTCCTTTGTCACCACAAACCTTGAACCCCTCACTCACAAGGAAGGGCATCAGTTTCATCTGTCGAAACTTCCGCTGAACAATGCTAAGCAAATTTTGTCCCATCAGATTCTGTGGGACAGAACAAGGGTTTCTTCAATTATACAAATCTGTTATTTCCGGTCCCTTGTACTCAGACACACAATTCATAATGAATTAGGGGGGTTTTTAAATGGGAGTCTGTCCCTTCTTTTTTTTCACAAATCACCAAACGGAGACAACAAACCAACATTCTTGATAATTTTTAAGTAAAGCATCAGAAATTTGAAAATACACACTTTCACTTTCATAGCATTATGTCCAGCATTGTCAGAGAAGCGTAAATTGTCACTGCTATGCTCCAACATACATGGTGCCAAAATGTGTATTTTTAAAGGGGCAAAGATGCATAGGGATGGGTTAATGATACAGAGAGCCATGTGATACCCGGAAATGCAGGTCTCATTAATTATTTCATAGACAGGAAATAACACTCTACAACATATAGGCCAACTTTCAACCTTAAGCGCAGTAGCCTCCTCAAACCATGAATGAAATTGACCAATTAGTGCCAATTACTTTATTAGGTACACAGGTTGATGGGTCACCTACTGCGACTTGTGAAATGTTGGTAGGACAAGGACATGATCACAGGCCGAGTTCAATATTCTCTTTGGCCTGAGGTGCAGCAAGTTTTCCTTTTTTGCATCCGGACAAAATGTTGGCACCCGGACAGATTCAAGGAGTTGGTTTTGGATAGAGCACCCAGACAGATTTTGCTGCCTACCAGTACCAACCAGTGCCAAAACATGGCTGCAGCACCTGGGCAAAGATTGGTGTGGAGAACACTGCAAATAAGGATGGAGACCAGCACCACTTACATGTACGATCACCTTGACATACAAGTCTCTGAGAACGCAATGCGTGTTCATCGATCTCTACAAGCCAACTCAGATGTCCTACCCATGTTCGCAGGGGAATTTTTACTTGCTAGGGCATGTAAGGCAAGATATCATGATCTAAACCAAGTCAAAGGGGAAAAGTTTGAAATCCACCGAAATCAGAAATGTTACATCCTTGTACTATAGAACTCTCTCATCACTTCAAGGTTTGCAGCATGTTCTGCTGACCTCATGCACAACCAACTAAGCCTCCAGGGGGAGGAATCTGTAGGACCATCTGATAATCGGCTGAAAATACATAGTTCACCTGTGCAACACCAACACATTACAGTACAATGTAAACAAACGGAATGCATCATGTGGCTGGCATAGGATTTCAGGGTAGAAATCTTGTTATGTAACCGGAACTCAGAACTACCTTTACATGTAGGCCATGCATTCCAGTTGTTCAAACTGCTGAAATGCAAACCGTTCAAATCTTTCAGACCTGAGAAAGGGCAGAAAGGTTTGGCCAAAATTGCCACCATGGTCCATGAAGTTGATTTGTTTCATAATTGAAAGTGCCCTACATTCAAATTCTATTTTGAACACTTTCCTTTTTGGTAATATTTCACTCAACACTAATTGTCGCAAATTTTTGATATCAATCGACTGCTTCATACTTAGCATCAACATAACGAGCTAGTCAATAAGTCAAGCAAAATGGACGCCGACAACTCCCTATATATATAGACATTACAGAAGCACCAGGCCATCAGACAAAGAGAAATCTAAAGCATGAGAAATAGGCCAATGCATAAAACGAAAACGGCACGTCCATCTCTGTCATACAGTGCTTTGTATTTGAAAGATTTACCAAAACAGACCAAGCTTCTATTCATATCAATCAGAGTGGTAGTTATTGGCAAGGAAAGCATGAGGGATGGTATGTTAGTGATACCGGTAGTTATATTTCCATTAAAAATTGTTTTTAGAAAATTGGACCAAGTTTGACAGATGGTCAACTCACCAACACAACAATTGTTTCGGTCTTTTTGAAAAAATGTCATAAGATTTATTTGATATACCTAGTGTATTAGCTACGTATTTCTACGGACATCCATGATTTCATGCAATTGCAAAGTAGTTTTGGTCAGAGAAGCTGCAGTGCTATTACAATACCAGTACTTTTGGGTGTCATTCCCCAAATTGTAGTTCCAATTAATAAAATACGCCCACGCTTTAGCTGATAAACTCAACATTCCGTATTTGATGTATTCATTCATCCCAGAAAACTTATAGGCTATATTCATCTATGTGGGCCGTTTTATGTTGTCTTGTTCGGCCGTCGCTCTTATTCTCAACAAGGAAGTAAGTCTGAACCATGATTGATGTTGGGTGATAATGAAATGAACCATGATGTCAGATGATTTACATACATAAAGCCATTTGAAAACCAGCTATCTCAGAAAAGACTCCATCTCTGAGCGCGCAGGGATCTGTCTAACTCTAAGTCAGCGTCTGTGTTTTGAAGTCCCGTTGGTCAAATTTCACGATTCGAGAGTCAAGGCGACCAAGCTTCCTCACCTTGTCTAAGTACTCTGAACGTAGGATATCAATCCACCATGAAAAGGCTTTGGGAATACATAGGCTGAGGTGACTGCTGCTTACTGATGCATGCCATCAATGCATGCATGCACAGATGCATGCATGCAAATCGGGCTCAGGCTGTCTCATCATTTTTAGATAACCAGTCACAAAATTGCTTCTCCTCACCACCAGAGACATTCAAGCAATACCATATCTAACACAAAGGTAGAATAAAATCTGACAAATCAATGATACTCACAAAAAGTATATTTCCTTCAACCCAAATAGGGTTTTAATCGAGTATTTCAGCTGCAAAATTAGTGAAAACAGTGTCTTCCTGGTTATCAATTCTCACGATGCGCTGCGAGAATGAGCGAGATGATAGGTGCGCCTGCGCAGTAGCTAGCAGGAACCTCGTGGTCAAAAATCGATTTCCAAAATGTTGGTGCTGTTCGAAACACCGGCTGGTTATGCCGTTTTCAAGGTATAAAAACGAATAAAAGCAATGAAAAATGATTAAGTGATGAAACTAGATAATGGAAAATACAAGCATTTCCAAGATCACTGCTCAGATTACGGAGATTTTCGTCATTTGCTGTTGTCCTTCGCGAAAAAATTTCTCAACTGCAGCGCCATCTATGTTGTTGACCATGTGGCTTCTGTACATTTTGTACACAGAATGCATGCAAGTGTAAAAAAATTTAGAATAATTTGTTCCTACTTCAATAAAAGTTGGTCAAGGATGTCATGATCTCCAGCTCTTCCCCACGGCCACACACTACACCACCAAAAAAAACCCCCAGAGATTTGTGCGATTTCCATACGCCAGCACACTCGCCTGGACTGCGGTAGGCCTTTCTGTCCAGTCATGCCGTCTCGGGACTCCGTTTACTCTCTGGACATTTTCTTGGTAAAACCATCTAATGATTGATTGATATGGAACAATGTGGGCTGGTGCAATAATGGGACCTTGGCATGGCAACTAACGTTATTTGACCATATTTCAGCTACGAATTGATGCAGTTGTTCTTAACTTGTTTATTTTCTAGCTCCTGGATGAGAAGAAACTCAGCAAGGCCGAAAATCTCTATCTTGACTTTGAGACGCCAGAGAAAGCAGCAAATGTGTATGTAGAGGATTCCTTCCATTCTTTCCTTCTCTTTCCCTTCATCAATTCAAAGGTTTGCCTGTTTCAAGACGCAAAGTCTCGAGATGAAATTGAAAAGCTTCGCCGGAAACTAATTTGAAAGATCGATCGAGAGATGAGTGAATAGTTTCTGTGATGAATACTTAACCTCCTGACCTGTGCTTGCTCAGTATGAAGTCAGCTAGGGACGTAAATCTGAGAAACTTCTATTTTTTTCTATCAAGTATAGATTAATCCATACTATCTTCTATTACGGCTCTGTTCTTGTTCTTCTGAAGGGACCTCTTTCAAATATGGTTGGTAACGATACTGATCCTGGCAGTCATCAGTAGATTCTCTATAATTACCCAAGTCCTTTCTTCTCTTTATCTGTTGGTTTATGATCAATTCTTACTTTTCTAGAGTCAAACTGAAGTCATTCTCAAAGTTCAAAGACACGACAGAGGCTCTAGCAGGTATGTTTTAGACCCTTTGCCTTTATTCTCTGATTTTCTGTCTCGGTGATGATGAATTTTCCTCCTGAACTGGACTTTGTTCTGTGTGAAGTCACCTAGGGACGTAAATCTGAGAGACAGTAGGAGTGATATAAAATTGATAACGCATTATAGTCAATGACTGGGCATTTCTGGAATTGCACTCAGTTGATTTTGGCCCGAGTCATGAGTGCTTGTCATGTAGCAGGACAACAGCAGTCCCCTAAATTATCCCAAATACACACTGTTAAATGGCGTGAACAAATCGGAGGGCAGTCGAAATTACCAAAAAGTTTCTGACTCACTGGGTTTTCTTGACGTTGAAATGGTTGAATCTGCTCTGAATGACATCACAAATCAAATAGGCAAATAGTTCTATATGCCATTTAAAAGACAAATGTTCGAGTCAACGCAATGAAATCTTCAAAATAACCCTCATCAAAGAAGGAGGTAATGTTCCCAATATTGTCTTTGAGATGCCTGAAAAGAAAGTCCAGTCATCGTGCAGTTGCATGAATGTCTGTTGGAAATATTGAGTTAACTGTTGCACTTTGGTACATCTCCATTCCTGTGTTCACTTTTCAGCCGCTACTGCTGCTGTAGAGGGAAAGATGGGCAAAGCATTGAAGAAGATGCTCAAGAAGATTGTGGCTAAGGAGGCACATGAAGAGCTAGCAGTAGCTGACGCTAAGTTGGGCAACATTATCAAGGTAATGGTCCTAAATGCAATGCAACAGGCGACCCCGCGTGCGTCGGATAACTGTCTTGTTGCAATGATGATCAACACCACATGAATGGCACTTTGTGTTGTGTGTAGTCAACTTGGGACGTAATCCTGAGCAACATGACATTGAAGTAATAGAAATGTGCATTTTTTGACACGTCGGATAAGTCTGTTTCATCTGTTTTATCTCAAACTGTATGGGAGTGCAAGCAACACTTTTCTATCGCTCCACGATTACCTGTATTAAAATATGAAAATGCTTCTCATTTATACCAGGTTGACTTGGCAATCAAAATAACCCATTCCCCTATGATTTTAGGAAAAATTGGAACTGCAATGTGTGTCAAACTCAGCAGTCCATGAACTAATGAGGGGAATCCGTGCGCAGATGGACAGTTTAGTAACAATCCCTGAGAAAGAGATGTCAGCCATGGCATTGGGTTTAGCTCACAGGTAAGCCCTGATTATTGGCCGCTGCAGTGTCAAAGCTGTCCTAATCTATTTATCATTATTTATAAAGCCAAGAGTCATTTCTGAATATAATGTGGCATCATACATTGTATTTCAATTTTCTGTCATGGTTTAGACTTTTCACAAAATTCAAGTTCATTCATCGACAGGGCTAAAAAAACTCTCTGAAAATAGTCTTTTGGGGGATGAAACTTGGCCCAGGACCCTCAATCTCGTGCGCTTTTCTTCCAATCATCTTTGCCAAAACATTGAAACTAGATGCATATTTCTTTCATTACAGTCTATCACGTTACAAGCTGAAGTTCAGCCCTGATAAAATTGACACAATGATCGTCCAAGCCATATGTAAGTATGACTGAAAGACTGGATGGAGGCTTGCTACCAGTCTTTAGATAACCTGTTTGCTCAAATAAACCGATGTCTTTTGCCTTGATGATTAGTAAAAAGTAGTGGCCTGAAGTTCTGACAATCATTTGTCGGCAACGTGTGGTCAAACAAACTAATGAGAGGCTTATTCTATCTCTTCTGCATTCAGCTTTCAAATTGTGTTTTGTATTGATGTGTATATTATTCCGATATTTCTGTATATTGTTCCGATTTTGCATCTCCAAAGCAGCAGTCCTTGATGTGGCCAGATTGCCTTGCCCACATGACCTAAAATGAAATCTCTTGTAGCATTTAAACCTCTTCTCATCAAAGAGTCTACTCTATTTCAGCTCTCCTGGATGACCTCGACAAAGAACTGAACAACTATATCATGAGAGCGAGAGAGTGGTACGGATGGCATTTCCCCGAGCTCGGCAAAGTTATCACAGACAACTTGGCGTACGCCAGGGTCGTGAAAGCTATCGGTACGTGGAAATATTGCTCGAAGATTAAATTAAAAATTGGTTGAAATTGGTCGTCGGGGGAAAAATTGTTTTTTTCATTTCTCTCTATTTTATGGTCGGGGGAGTGAAAAAAAGTGTGTCAAAAATGGCCATCGGGACTTTTATTTGTTCCACTTTCCGGAAAATGATCACAGTGGGATTCGTAACCCAACAAATAAAAAAATGTGGCCTAAGATGAAAAAAGATGTCGCAGCAGTCGATGATGATTTAAATATTTCTGTTAAAAGATGAGGAATCTTTATCGTCACTATCTCTTCTGAGGCTGCTGCGAACAGAATAAATACTTTGAATTGAAGTTCAGAAAATTTAATGAAGGTATTATCACTTTCTGTAACAACGGATGGGATGATTTCACCCTACTTGGGGGCAAAGTTGCCCCATTTTACTTTAGTTTTCAGGTTTTATCTTCTTATATTTGCCATATCATAGTGAAAAATATATCTTATCAATTGTAGCACTCGAATGAATATCATCATAGGATCGATATGGTTTATAATCGCGTCAAAAATTGACGTCTTTATTTTGCTTTTCTTCACCAAGGTGATCGTACAAATGTCGCCAAAATGGACCTTTCGTCGATTCTGCCCGAGGAGTTGGAACAGGAAGTGAAGGAGGTCGCAGAGATCTCCATGGGAACCGAAGTGTCTGAAGAAGATATCACGAATGTGATCTTCCTGTGTGACCAGGTGAGAAATGAGCCGGCATCTGAATTTTCCGTTGTCTTCGTTTTAATAGGGGAAAGGACCGTGAGGAAATTTAGTTTGAATATAATCACAATGATGACAAAGTTATCCGAAATTTGACACAAATTATTTCCTTGTCTTGATTGTAAATTGATTGAATAATTGTCAGATATAGCCAATGATGTATACAACCACTTTGTCTTATATTTCAATAACTGATGAAAAACTTTTCGTCACTACCACTGAGGCTGTATTAAGATTTCTCCGCAATGACATTGTGGGTCATCCTTTGTGGTCTGTTCGCCTCCAGGAAGGTGTTCTCTAAGCCTGAGCGACCCTTACAATCTTATGCAGTGAGTGAAACGATGAGGATGACAGAATCAAGAAATGTGCGAAAAGACTTTTTTTAGAACCACCACTGCTTTCAGAAAAAAAGGTGTCTGTGAAAATTCACCTTTTGAGTGGAGGTGTGTGGTAGAACTGTACTCTAATTAATGGTGATGTTTATTTTTTTAGGTTATAGAAATCACAGAGTACAGGACACAACTTTACGACTATTTGAAGAATCGTATGATGGCAGTAGCGCCAAATCTGACAGTCCTGGTTGGTGAATTGGTGGGCGCTCGGTTAGTTGCTCATGCAGGTAAGGAAACATCCCCTTTGGGGCCATCCATAAAGTATGTGCGATTCAGACTTGGGATTTAGAGACACCCCTCTCCTGTATCACTCAAGATTTTGTGTGAGTGCCATTCTCAGTTCTTTGGTTTAAAAGCATTTTAAAAATTTTTTATCTGGATCAAAACACTCTTGCGCGAATTTAGCTTATGACTTGTGTCAGCAGTCGATGATGATTTAAATTTTCTGACCAAGATGAGGAATCTTTATCGTCACTATCTCTTCTGAGGCTGCTGGTACATTTGACGCTACATTTTAGTTATTTAAAAATTCAATGAAAAATTGAAAATGAGGAATTATTGCATACATCTTTTTATGTCTTCAGGTTCCCTGATGAATCTCGCCAAACACCCTTCGTCAACTGTTCAGATTCTTGGCGCAGAGAAAGCGTTATTCCGAGCTTTAAAAACCAAACACGACACGCCCAAATATGGTCTTATCTACCACGCCTCTCTCGTGGGGCAGACAACACCAAAGAATAAAGGAAAGGTCAGTATTCACCCTTTCAGGAAGGGGTGTGATAGAAATTTTTTGAATTTTTTGAAAATTTTTATCTTCCCTTTACTAAGTCGGCAGGATGTATCAGCCAGTGATGTAAAATCTTTCTATATATATCTTATTTAGATGATGAAAAAACTTCGTCACTACCACTGAGGCTGATTCTGCGTTCTCCACCGTCTCGATATTATTGATAATAATTTGATAATAGTCTAGAAATCTTTCTGGTTATCGACCATTGATAGATTCTTTGGTTCTCTTCCAGATATCGCGTATGTTAGCCGCCAAGACGTCACTAGCCATTCGAGTGGATGCCTTAGGAGAGGATGTCAACTCTGAGCTTGGTATCGAACACAGGGCAAAGTTGGAATCAAGGTTACGATATCTCGAGGAGGGAGGGGTAAGTTGATAAATCAGTCGTGAGCCAAGTTGGAATCGAGGTTGTGATATCTTTATGAGGGAAGGGCAGATTGATGCATTACCTGTGATGCATTGCTGTGATTTAGAGAGAACTTGCTAAAAATTATTATCAGTCATCATGAAGCAAATGGCCCATAAGTTTTCAGTATGTTCTACAGCAGTCCAGTTCGCACCATCTGAGCTAAAAAAAAGTGGAACGCCATTACTTAAGATTTAAAATTACCCCGTCTTAGGGTGGACATTTTCCCCCTTTTTAGGGGGGAAACAGTTCTTTGGTCATTTTGCCTTGAGCCTCGATGATTAGTAAAAAGTAGTGGCCTGAAGTGCTGACAGCCAGTCAGAAACATGTGGTCAAATAAACTACTGAGAGGCTTGCACATACCCAGGGCTGCATACCTGTACGGAAATCCCGTATTTTGTACGCCAAAAAAACCATTTTGTACGTTGTATGATTTTTGCTTCTCATTGTACACAATTTTTCCTTTCAAAAATACGCTGAAATTAATTGTAAACTATGAATAAAAAATGTCTTAACTTGAATGTTTTCTCTGTGTTTTGTACGTTATTCATTCCCCGATAGAAGAAAAACTATACAGCTCCACCCCCGGGGCGCACAATATGTGAAAACAGACCCGACATCCACATTATCTTACGCACTTTAGATGGCACATAGTAGTGACACCTCGGGATAGACAGACGAACTATAACTGTTGCAGACGATAGTCTTGCTCTCGCTATAGATCCTATCAATACACTAGTACAATACATTTTACACTGCGATTGAGCGAGACTTCTTCATTCATTGAAAATGGCTGAACATGCTGAAGGCAGAAGCTCTGGCGCCCGACGAAAACGCGCTCATGTGCTTATGGAATTTACTTTTGTAAATTTGTACACATTTTATTGACAATCGTACACATATTATTTGGGATTGCAGAAAATTGTACACAAAAATTTGGGGAAATACACATTATTTTAAAGTTGACCCAGTCAAAAAAAAGTAAGGGTAGGCAGCCCTGCATACCCTAGAGTGATCGTTGAGGGTGGCTCCCAGGTGAAATTTAGATGTAGCTTTTCTGACCATTCTAAAACTTGCTCTTCAGATGCGACAAATCAGTGGGAGTGGAAAGAAAATGGCGCAATGGGATAAATATTCCGCCAAGAGCGAAGTCAAAACGTACAATCCAGCCGCAGATTCGACACTCCCGAACGTACCTAAAAAGAGAAAGTTCGTGGAGGACAATGAGCCTATACCGAATGGAGATTCCGACGTAAAGTCGCCGAAAAAGAAGAAGGTCAAGAAGGATTTGGAAGATGGTAAGTCCGGATTCAGATCAATTTCTCACTTGAACCCATCGCTGTGAGCAGCTTGTTGGGCCACCATGCTGAACCAGGTGAAAGCAGTGGACTGTTCCATTGAGCGCCCTGGGTTTAAAACGACCGCCTTCATGCTAGTTTCCCAGAAATCTTAACTCCAACGAGCTTAGTGAGATTAGCAAAGGGAAAATCAGCCGATGATGTAAACATTATAACATTTTACTTATCAATCAAGATGATGAAAAAACTTCGTCACTACCACTGAGGCTGATTTGATTGTTCTAGTTTGATGAATTAATGTTTTCAGCACAACATTAACTGTTATAGCTATTATTCCATTATAGCGAACGAATCCGTCTCTGAGGAGAAAGATAAAAAGAAGAAAAAGAAGAAGAAGCGAGAGTCTGAGGCTGCGGAGGCAGATACGACCATCGAAACGTCACAGTTAGAAGATATGGTCGAGAATGGATCCGAGAAGAAGAAGAAGAAGAAAAAGCGGGAGTCCGAAGCGGCAGAGGCTGATACGACAATGGAGACGTCACAGTTAAACGATACAGTGGATGATGGTACAGAGAAGAAGAAAAAGAAGAAGAAGAAGAAATCCAAGGATGAATGATGTCTGAAGATTTTAAAGAAGTCAAAAATATAAACTTATGAAAAATTGCAAGTTTTGCCTGTTTTGGGGTATCGGCAGGCTGTGGCGAGAAGGAGAATTTTATCTATTATTTTTTCCTGTCTGGAGTATTCGCTGGCTGTTTCAGTTGTTGGAAATCAGAAGTGTGGCAGGCCAAGCAACCCCGAGAGCTTTCAGGAAGTATTTGTTTACACATACCAGTTGTGCATTTCACATTATTTTTTGTTAAGGACATTGTCTCCAGAATTTCTAGTGAATGGTCAATGACTGGTATTCAGAACTTTAAAAAATCTTTGGACTCGAAACGAATATCCTAAAGTTTTATTGGATACACTGTTGTGTCTCATGAGTCTGGGTTTAGTTTCAGTTTAATTCCAAGACTGTCACGTAATTTTCTTACGTATTTTACATGTAATATTCAGTTAAATCATTCCGGTAATAGAATGAAATCATGTTGGTTGATCAAGGGTTTGAGAGAACTTTTAGAAAATCATGTCAAAAATGTTGGGAGGGCAGGTTCATGGTACAATCAATATGCGAATATAAGTGGTAAGAAAAGAAACTGAAGTCGATTGAAAATTATTTCAGAGAATTTTCTTGGTGTAATTAATCTCGCGTTGTTCTTTCTCAATTTTTTTTCCTTGGAAGTCTGTGCATCTGTTGAGTTTGGAATAGAGACCAGTGTTCTTAAATGTTGAGCTAAAGGATGAGAGATTTTAAGAAAAAGGATATAAAATTACATACATGTACTATTCGATGCGACTACTATAAATGGAAACGAATAATATTTCCAAACTGAAGTGTCATGAGCTTTCATGGGTCTAAAATGTACACTCTGTAGTGTTCAAGTAATAAATTGATTTTATATATGAAAATTAAAGTTGGTTGTTGCTACCTGCAGCTGTACGACAAGGCATGCTTGCACATCGGCGTTAGATGCAAAGTCTTCCTTCGCTTGCATTTCTGACCCTGCTGAGGTGACTGCCTCGCTGAGGGGATCCACCGCTATCTTTCTGACCCTGCTGAGGTGACTGCCTCGCTGAGGGGATCCACCGCTATCTTTCTGACTCTGCTGAGGTGACTGCCTCGCTGAGAGGATCCACCGCTATCTTTCTGACTCTGTTGAGGTGACCCCTCGCTGAGGGGATCCACCACTGTCTTTCTGACTGCTGAGGTCACTGCCTCGCTGAGGGGATCCACCACTGTCTTTCTGACTCTGCTGAGGTGACTGCCTCGCTGAGGGGATCCACCACTGTCTTTCTGACTCTGCAGATGTGACTGCCTCGCTGAGGGGATCCACCGCTATCGTTCTGACTCTGTTGAGGTGACTGCCTCGCTGAGGGGATCCACCACTGTCTTTCTGACTCTGCTGAGGTGACTGCCTCGCTGAGGGGACCCACCGCTATCGTTCTGACTCTGTTGAGGTGACTGCCTCGCTGAGGGGATCCACCACTGTCTTTCTGACTCTGCTGAGGTCACTGCCTCGCTGAGGGGATTCACCGCTATCGTTCTGACTCTGTTGAGGTGACTGCCTCGCTGAGGGGATCCACCACTGTCTTTCTGACCTGCAGATGTGACTGCCTCGCTGAGGGGATCCACCGCTATCGTTCTGACTCTGTTGAGGTGACTGCCTCGCTGAGGGGATCCACCACTGTCTTTCTGACCTGCAGATGTGACTGCCTCGCTGAGGGGATTCACCGCTATCGTTCTGACTCTGTTGAGGTGACTGCCTCGCTGAGGGGATCCACCACTGTCTTTCTGACTCTGCTGAGGTCACTGCCTCGCTGAGGAGATCCACCACTAACTTTCTGACTCGTCAATCACCGCCGCCGGGCTACCCGCCCGAGATTCAGGTGAGGTGGCAAGGCCCGTTCTCGCGCGAGACGGGTCGGCGGCGAAGGTGAAGCTCGGTTAAGAAAGCCGTGGCGGATTCGGCGAGAAGCCGAGAGTACGGCGCCCCATACTCTGTTGCGCCTCGTCAATCACCACCGGCGGGCTACTGCTACACCAGTCGCAGGTTGTGAAAGCTAGGGGACTATTCCTCGAGCTCAACAGCCACAAGTTATAAAAAGACTGGGGACTATTCCTTCTGCTACACCAGCTACCAGTTTTGAAGGCATGGGGCTATTCCTTCTGCAGCACTGATCGAGACGCAGGTAGTGAAAGTTCCTACTACTACACAAGCCAAGCGCCGGGAAAGACAGTCGGCTATTCCTCGATTTGACATCAGCCACAGGTTGTAAAAGACAGGAGACTATTATTCATCGAGCTACACAAGCCGAAAGTTGTGAAAAGATAGGCGCTCGACTATACCTAGCCCCTGAACCAGCTACAGCTTATAAAAGACAAGGGAACAACTTGTGAAAGACCTCTTCTGCTTGATCACCTGCGACACCCAGTCACAGGTTGTGAACGAGAGGGGCTATCCTTCTGCTGCACAAGCCGCAGGTTGTGAAAGACGGGTGACTGTTTCTACTGCTACACCAGTCATAGCTAGGTTGTGAACGACAGGGAACTGTTTCTCGAGCTTCACCAGTCACAGACCGCAGAAAGACCGATGGTCTACTATACCTATCCTCTACCAGCCACAGATTGTGAAAGACAGGGAATCAACGTGTGAAACACTGGGAACAATCTCACCGTTTATGACAGACCTCCCCCTGCTTTACCTCCTGCTTTACCACGAACAGGGTGTGAAAGACAGGTGAATATTCCTTCTGCTGCACAATCTACAAGTTCTGACGATCAGGGGCTATCCCTCCTGCAACATCAAATCGGCAGGTTGGAAAAGACGGGGGACTATTCCTCCTGTTATACAAGCCATGGTTGTGAAAACAGGGGAATATTTCTACTGCAACACCAGCCGCAAGCTGTGAAGGACAGGGGAATATTTTTTTCCGCTACAACAGTCGCAGGTTGTGATAGACAGGGCACTGTTCATCAAGCTGCACAAACCACAAGTTGTGAAGGAGGAGAAGATATTCTTATTCTTATTCTGTTAGAGAAGCCACTGGTAATGAGGTTAGGGAACTATTATTCCTGCAACACCCAGCCACAGGTTGTTGAAGACTAGGGACTATTCCTCCTGCTACACAAGCTGCTGATTTGGAAAGATAGGTGAAAATTCGTTCTGCTTCACCATCTGCAAGTTGTGGGCGTCAGGGACTATTCCTTCTGCAAACCCAATCACTGGTTGTGAAAGCCTGGGGAATAGTTCTACAACACGTGCCTCATGCTTAGAAAAACAGGGGACAATCAACCATCTACACTAGCCTCAGGTTGTGCAAGATATGGACTATTCGTCGAGCTACACCAGTCACAGGTTGTGAAAAGACAGGCGCTCGACTATTCTTAGCTTCTCTACCTCCTACAGGTTTTAAAAGACAAGGGAACAACTTGTTAAAGACGGTACAATCACCGGTTGTGAAATACCTTCTCTGCTTTATCATGTGCAATACCCTGCCACAAATTGTAAAAGGTAGGGGACTATTTCTCCTGCTACATAAGCCACTGGTTGTGAAAGACAGGGGACTATTCCTTCTGCCACACAAGCAATAGGTTGCGAAAGACAGGGGGCTATTCTTCATGTTACAGTTCATGAAGATCAGGGACTACTACTCCTGCTACTCGATCAAGCCTCAAGTTGTGAAAAGATAGGCGATCAATCGACTGCACCTCTCCTCCTGTACCAAGTACAGGTTGTGAAAGACAGGGGACCAACTTGTGAAAGGGAACAATATCACCGGTTGTGAAAGACCTCGTTGTGTGGCAAGTGGTACATCCCAAACTTCCTGTCCCCAGTGTGCACTTTCCGAGCTAACGACTCCCTGGGTAAAAAAAGTTGTGGAAGACAGGAGACTATTCCTCCTGCTACACCAGCCGCAGGTGACTATTCCTCCTGCTAAACTAGCCATAGGTTGTGAAAGACAGGGAAATATATTTCCTGTATAACCAGCTGCAAGCTGTGAAAGACAGGGGACTATTTCTCGATCTACACCAGCCTCAGGTTGTGAAAAAATGGGGGACTGTTCCTCCTACTACACTAGCCATAGGTTGTGAAAGACAGGGAAATGTATCTCCTACGACACCAGCTGCAAGCTGTGAAAGGCAGGGAACTATTTCTCGATCTACACCAGCCACAGGTTGTGAAAAACGGGGGACTTTTCCTCCTGCTACACTAGCCATAGGTTGTGAAAGACAGGGAAATATATACAGCCACAAGCTGTGAAAGACAGGGGGCTATCTCTCGATCTGCACCAGCCACTGGTTGTTAAAGACAGGAGGCCATGCGTCCTGCTACGAAGCCACAAGTTGTGAAAAACAGGGGACTGTTCCTCCTGCCACACCAGCCACAGGTTGTAAAAGACAGGGGACTATTCCTCCTGCTGCGCTAGCCACAAGTTGTGAAAGACAAGGGACAAGGGACAATTCTTCCTGCTACACTAGCCACAGGTTGTGAAAGACGGGGGACATTGACAAAGCATCTGGACCCTTTAATCTTTGGTACAGAGATTCCCTTCTCTTGAGCAGGCCAAAATGTACCCTACTTGGCAACTCAAGTAGCTTACTTGGAGTAGCTCATGTACCCGAAGACCCGCATGAACCAGGGACAGCATTGGGACCCCTCAGCCTCTGGTAGAGCAGCTTTCTCACTGTTTTACGGCCCAAGGATCCTATCCAGCAACTCAAGTAGCCAAAGTACCACATGACCCTGGTGGTAGTGACTTTGTCCTCACGTTACCAACATCGATTTGTTTGCTCTACTGCCTTGGCAGAGCTGTCCTTTTTGCCGAACATAATCATCCCAAGCAGAAAGTACAGAGAAACAATAGTTGTAATGCCACTGTGATTTATTTCTATCATATTATGTATTTTATAGAGGAGAAAATGAAACAACTAGCAAATAGTTTTATTTAAAACTCCATGTACATTTACACTAGGCCTTTCTGTACAAAATTGAAGTAAAAGCTTTTGCTAGGCTTTATTCATATCAGTCAATCTTAAATTGGTGAAACTACAGAGAAAATGGGACTTTCCAAAAAATATTTTTACTCTTATAACATGAAAAGTTAACACTAAAAATATATACATAATATTCAAGCATTTTTGTTGTTGTTCTCTCTGCCATTATTAGCTTACATGTTGGATAGTCACTGTTCATTATACTGTACATTGCGATATTTGCTGTAGAAAGTATGGTTGTGTAAGACTACTCCAATGAATTTCTACAACAAATGCCAATAAAAATATACATGTAGGGCCTGTACCAGTTGATCTACGGGACATCATAGTGTAGCTATTAAGCATCATTTGACCCCCCTCCCCCATCACAATTTGACATGGCATATTTTCATGTGTAAAGTTTAAGTAGACAGTACATGTAAAAGACTGCGCTCCTCAAAATATTTCCAATCCTCGATATCTTAAAACTGCATATAAAAGTTCAATCAAATACACCGCATGTGTAACTTATTTTAAGCAAAGTGACAACAACCGTGTAAACCCCCGACAGATTTTCGAACACAAAACCAAAAAGAGTGCAATTGAGTACAAAATGTGATGTGGAGTTACATATGTATTAATAAAGAATCACTTGAAAATACTTGTAGCGTAAAGAATTTGTACAACCTACGTGCAGAGTAGTTGTGCGTAGGCTTTGTAAAAGTTACATGCACACTCCGCATAATATACCCAAATTTAAAGGCCTACGCTGTTCGTTAAAAATTTTGAACTTGTAATTGAATTTAAAAATGTCCAATTGCGGAAATACGGACTAAATATAAATTTCAACATTGCCGTTGTGTAGGCTGATATACAAATACTGTGAATACCAAGTTTAAACTAATTTCAACATTGCCGTTGTGTAGACTGATATACAAATACTATGAATACCAAGTTTAAACAAATTTGTACTCACAATAACTGCACTACGGCATTGTGTATTCGTGGATTTCTATTGAACTGGACCACAAGTAATTACGAACGGTGTACCCCTTTAAATGAAATACATTGGACGAGGAAGTGACTCTGCCAAGTTATTGGCCGTTCATAGACAAATACCAAATTGACAAATTAGGCATGAAGCATTCTCCACTTTGCTAGTATTCTATGTTGACACAGTATAATTATGCTTGCATGGCATCAATGCTTCTACATGTATAAAATTCCCCAAATATCAATTTATGGTGCCTGGCAAATAGTGCAACACAAGTCAAGCATACTTGCTGATGAAAACTTAATATGTTACGACCTTGAGTATTGAAATATAAACGACTAACCATGATCTTATGACTCAGACCTACATGTACTTGACTGATGGTCAGTATCGACCAATTGGTGAAAGCCGCGTCCTTTTTCGCATCACCACATTTTGCCATGTGTGACAAATTTGGCTCACATGAAACGAGCATATGTGACAAAGGCCTTTCAGGTCATGACTGTTGGTTATGCCACACCAGTTTTTGACGTTACATACAGAATTTTTTCTGTGTGGCTTTTGAAACCATTCTTTTCGAGACACATCCTGAGGTCAGGTTTTTGCTGTACTCCTACCTCGTAGACATTTGAAATAACAAGAGGGGGAGTGTATTTAAAATCACTGGTTACGTCAGGATGCTGAAGACATAGTCATGAAATTTTCCCAGATGAATAAATGATAAATATACGACATGACTGCAGCAAAAGTTCCTTGTGTCTCCACAAATATGTGATCACGGAATACTTGCATACATTTGAGCATTGTAGTTTCCTGGTAACACACCGGCCTGGGGACGGAAAAAAAGCCAATGTTAGTGACCAACTACTAACCCATGGTCACCACCTGCAGGCCTTTGTCCCGATCATCCCTTTATTCAAACGACATTGAAGCAAGTGCAACAGCTGGTAAACGAAGCAAAATTGTTAAGAAGCAACTTGAAAACACATGACCTGATTTAACTTCAGTTAGGCTTATAATGGAAACATTTATAATGAACACTATTACAGTCCAAGTCACATCTGACATCCTTTCTTCTCTGCATCAACTACGCACAATGTACGCATGTCTGACGAGTTGCTCTATGTTTAACGAAGCTTGCTGGGTAGCGTGTCAGTGTTGCACCACTGACAAGATTTCAGGGATGTCAATTGTGATTAGCACCATGAGACTCTTGCCGAGCCAAGCAAACCATTATGTATAAACCTTGATATACCGAGTCCCCAAACCTTACCTCAGCAAGGTTAGAAATGAATCTGGTTTACATTGTTACAAGCTGATAACTCAAATCATGGTAGTTTACACCATTTAATGTTTTCTATAACAAAGACGAATTCAGAGCTCTTTTATCATTTCTGGCTTTTCCAATATAAACTAATTTATATACACTAAAATTAAAATAACACTTGTTCAAAAGATGATTAGTCCTCCATGTATTTGTGAAGGAATACGTCATTCAAATAAATTACATGTATACAATACAATATCATGAAATTTGTGAACACCTTACATATGTGAGGTTTCTAGACACTATGTTTTCAGACTTTTAGCACATTTTGTAAGGATGTAAACAATTTGGGCAACAGCTGATGGATGAATAGGTGAAAGGCGTCGATGCATGGTATGTTTTTGTGCATGACCTTTATATAAAGTAACACAGCAGGCCTGGCCGAAAAAAAACAAGGTATTACATGCACATGAGGATTGACGACAATTTGTTCTTGATTTGGCTGTCATTTTTGTATACTGAATTCATCGAACTAGAATGCCTACATGCACCATAAAACCTTAGCATTTATAATTCAATAATGGATCATGATGTCACACTTTTTTGCCTCTGGTGGCTGAGTCAAAAATCGAATCTGACCGAAATTTACAGAGCGAGAGAGATTTTTGCTCAAACACCGAGACTCCAAACACCATTGAAACTGACCACATAAATTATATATACAAGGTTAAACGCTGCATCGCTTGCAGGTGGAGATATTTTTTTACAGATAATGTTGTCGAAGTCTAACATTTTGATTTCCGGACCGCCATGCTTAATCCAGATGATAGGCGTCGTAAGTCATCTGCCAGAGTTCACCAGAATGCTTCAAACTCCTGGAAGTAGAAGTAAACTAGTTTCAATATGAATTATGAGCAGGGAGAAGACAAACGATAAGAGAAATGTAACTTATGTTTATCATGTGATGCAACAACTCTTCCTTGCTGTGGAATGCGAATCATTCCATATTTTTGTATGCTCTGATGACTACCCTGCCCCAAATGTTTTGTCAATAGATACCATTTGAGGTTCTGGAATGCTATTTATTTTACGTTTGAAGGCAAAGTCCAATTGCAAATTGGTGATAAACTCTTTGTGTCTGTTGTTCATAGATGTAATTGACACCACACTCATTCTTTTTTAATGCCTATGCCGGTCTTGTTCGCTGTATATGTTCGTGGCTCAAGCAAATAGAAATAAACATAGAATAGATGTCCTTAATAGAGTGGTTCTGCTGTATGTCTTTTTGGTTGGAACCAGCCTAGCAAGGCCATGCCAGTTCCCCTTTAACACTCACTTGACAATATCTTTCAACGCCGTCCACAGCGGTTTGACCTCGTACTTGATGCCGTGTTTCTCACAAAGGGACTTGACAAGTGGCGCCACCTTATAGTAATTATGACGTGGCATCGTTGGGAAGCAACTGAAACAAATGACAAAAGTTAACAGGAATGCTGGAATCAAGCCGTCTTCGATTATTTATTTGAACCTGTGGACTCGCCGCCTTTTTCCGAGAAGGGGATAGCGTATCCAGTAAAGTAAAGTGATCAGCCCCACAAATCCTGAACATAAATGAGTGATATGTGTACTTTGTTCCAGTTATACGTAGGCCTACGCCATTCAATAAAAATTTTGAATTTTGAATTTTTCCAATTGCGGAAATACATACTAAATACAAATTTCACCATTGGCGGTGTGTAGACTGATATACAAATACTATGAATACCATATTTAAACAAATTTCAACATTGCCGTTGTGTAGACTGATATACAAATACTATGAATACAATGTTTAAACAAATTTCAACATTGCCGTTGTGTAGACTGATATACAAATACTATGAATACCAAGTTTAAACAAATTTGTATTCATAATAACTGCACTACAGCATTGTATATCAGTGGATTTCTATTTAACAGGACCAAAAGTAATTACGAACGGTGTACCCCTTCAACTGGACACTGATCGATTGTCATGATTCTGGTATCTTCAAACGCTGTCACACACGCCTGTGATAAAATCCAAGATTCTTGGAGTAGGGCTGCAGTAACTGCAACCTGTGTTGGAGGCCACAGAACAAGAAAAAAACCCGCTGACTAGTTCATGGCCAAGCACGAGTTCACTTGAGGCATACTTACTGATGTTCAATCTGGAAGTTCAGGTGTCCCGTAAACCAATCATTAAAGAATGACTTCTCAATATCACATGTCGCACTGGTTTGTAGCGCCAACCACGGCTTGGCCGTATCGTGTTCTATACTCATTGGAATGTGGTTGGACTGGCTTACCCATGTAAACCAATGGCTCTCAGCACATCTGAAAAAGGATTACACAAAGTGGGATTGGATGAAATTGTGAATAAATGAGGGAGGAAAGGGAGGGATACATGCACTGATGAACTCTGCCAAAATATGGGCGTCTATCCGTAAAATCATATGCAATACCTCTTTAGGCATGCGCCAACCTCATCTTGGTCGAGAGCAAAAGCCAGAAAACATACATTTGGTCCCAAGACCCTCCCTCTTTTTCAAAATGGACATTTGGTTGAGCCTGAGGCTGCCTCCTTCTTTTCTGAAGTTTTTGCGACAGAAAAAGGCAAGGGAAACACTCCAGTGACAGTTCCAATTATGTTCGACTTACCTGATGATAAAAAAATAAGCCAAGGAGCCCCAAAATCCTAATAGCGGGGAGTAAAGGTAGAAAAACTTGAAAAAGAACAAAGCCATAAAGAAGCCATCCTGAAAACAAATAAAATCCATATCAATGTGAGGTATTAAAAACAAAACATAACTTGTAATGACAACATCAAAAGTTGGTTAGGTTATACCAAAATGCTTTGCACTCAGAACAAAGCTATTAGATTATTAATCTAATAGCTTTGCTGTTGTGTAGATTGTTGCCATGTACATAGCAAAGGACATTTCCAAGGCAAATATTTAAAATATGTTCCTTTGAAATGTACATGGCAACAATCTACAATTGATGGCAAATATGTACAAATGTAATGTCATAAAGATGTTGAAACTCTCCAAACAGGCTCCGAACATATTTTGATATGAATATCTCAGGCACCACAAAAGCTAATTTGGTAGCAAGGGTAACATATAGACTACACATGTATGTTGACCCCAAAAAAACACTTATAGAGTATATGAGCCCTGATAACACTTACAGACTACGTTGGCACCAATGACACTTTAAACACGTATGTATATACATGTAGACTATGTGGGCCCCAATAACACCAATAGACAATGTTGGCCCAAGTAAAACTTACCACCCAGCACCTCCTCGTGATGACATGTCTGAATGTCATGAATTGGAAATAAATGGGAAACAGCAGTGGAGGACCAACTGAAAATATTGGAAGACAAAACTTGAAAGACGATGGCATAAAAAATCTTTACAAAGTTCAGCACTATTGCACGACGCAGAAAACAGATATGCTGAGTCGATGTAATTAAGCCAGCTAGTCTGTTACACAAATTGCCATGAAAAAAAGCAAAATATTTATCTATACCAAGCTATAGTGCTCTAACTGTGCACTCTGTCACTGGCTAATCTCCCTTTTTGAAAATGATGATCTGATGCAGTGTAATGATGCACTGTAATACAATACAAAATTCTTGAAGCAAAACCATTTTTTTGTGAAATGGTCACTTACGAAAGAAAAAGTATCTGTGCTGAAAGTTATATGGCATTGACTTCTTCGATTCTTTAGCAACTTTGATTGGCATCACATCACCTATGACAAAGAGCTGCTCTACTCTTACATCAGGGTCGAGGCCGATCTAGAAAAGATGGAAGCCACGTTTTAAATCTGTTAAAGTTTACAAAACACCCCGAGTGGAGAAGTTTAAAACCAGACCAAGTTTCCACGATAAGGTTGCCTGAAGACCAGACCCCCTAGCTCATGCCTTCCTTTAGCTATTTTAGGATCCTTCTCCCTATTTATAGAGCCCTAAAGGGACATCTTCGGGAAAATGTCCATCGAAAGCCAGGTGGCGCCACCAGCAACTGTGACTCACTTGCCTCACCTCTTTAAAGGGGTACGCCGTTCGTAGGTGGTCCAGTTAAGTAGAAATCCACGGATACACAATGCCGTAGTGCAGTTATTGTGAACACAAATTTGTTTAAACTTGCATTCATAGTATTTGTATATCAGTCTACACAACGGCAATGTTGAAATTTGTTTAAACTTGGTATTCATAGTATTTGTATATCAGTCTACACAACGGCAATGTTGAAATTTGTTTAAACTTGGTATTCATAGTATTTGTATATCAGTCTACACAACGGCAATGTTGAAATTTGTTTAAACTTGGTATTCATAGTATTTGTATATCAGTCTACACAACGGCAATGTTGAAATTTATATTCAGTATGTATTTTCGCAATTGGACATCTATAAATTCAAATACGAATTCAATTTTTTTAACGAACGGCGTAGGCATTTAAACAAGGCCAATCATCATTACTAAAACTATAATTGTTGGATGAAATTTTTACTCACCACATTAGGTTTAGCATGATGCTGGAAATGCATGTGATTCCACCATTTGGCCGAAGCACCTTTCGAAAAACTCATCGTCAACTGATGTACGAAATGATCCAGTTTTGAATCCTTGAAGACGGAAAGATGGCCAAAATCGTGCTGCAGCCAACCAGCTTGAGCCTAGAAATACAAACAATTTTGATTTTAATCTAAAAGCATTAAAAAAACGCTTTCAATATTTGAATGAGATAGAATGAAGCTGACAGTATCCCGGATCTGAATCAAACAAGTTCTTCAAGCTTGTAGATTATGGTTGTAAAATCACTCAATACTTCATTTTTAAGGTCATCAAGACTTTCAATTTTGACCATGTTTTATTTAACACCCAATATAACGACAACATACCTGAACTGTACTGTAAAGCGCCACAGAGACTAGATAAGGGAGCCACCCAGTACCAAAGTACGCCATGGTCAGATATGCTAGTACCTCCATTATGAATATATGTGCCAGCATCACGAAGAAGAAAAAATAACTTGCTTCGAAAAGACCCTGAAAATATATACATGTGATAATATTATGATGTGACATTTTCAATCATCTAGCACAACTTGTGAGGCAAAATAACCTACTTCAACAAAAAGTTCAAAAGGACATAATCTATGAATCACTAAAAGCGCCCCGCAAACAAGCGTTTTAAATTGCAGTGTACTGCAATTAAATTGCTGATTATGTGCGACACTAGGAACTCGTCTGAAGTGCAGGAAAACGGCTGGGGTTGATACCAACTTTAATACAGGTCATTGACCACACAATGAAACGTTCAAATACACACCATTTTCTTGGCAGTTTCACGCATTTTGTCGAAGTCTTCATCGATGGTTGATCGCTGCTTCGCCTCTTGGACGGGAAGGTCGCCGACCTTGATGGCAGTGAGATATTTACTGACTTGCTTAACATCATTGTGGAAGGCATGGAAAGGCTCCTGAAATCACAATTTTAGAGAAGACTTTTTGAGTGAAGCGCCAAAAAGAGGAGTCTGTTGTTGTGCTTACATGTATGTATGATTTTCATAACTTTTTTTTAGCAAAGTCTCCTTTAAAGCCAATCTTTCAATAGAACACAGTTGCTACACCCTCCTTTTTCAGTGTCCAGCTATTTTTATATATAAACATGCATTTGATTTGAGATTATGGTCCCCTATATACCCCATACTGGTGTCAATGTACCTCCCCCAAGTTTGAAGTCCCAAAAGATACTCCCTGTCACACTATTATTTCTGGTACAGGTACAAGGATGCACCACACGTCATTGAAAGTGACCCCCCCCCCGTTTTTATAGTTGCCTCATAACAATAACCACACAGTCCCTAGCGTTATTTACACAGTTTCGTAAATCACTCGATCTAGTTATTGTTCACGGGAACAGCACATAAGTGCTAATATTTTTGTACAAACAACTTATAAATGTACATGTATTAAAGTCCATATACATGTAGGCCCTGTGTGATGTCAGTGTTGAAAACACCAGATTTTAGTATGCCAAGGGGGAAGTCCTGACTTAATTGATGTTTTTACTTAAAGGCCTACGCCGTTCGTTAAAAATTTTGAATTTGAAATTGAATTTCAAAATATCCAATTGCGAAAATACATACTTAATATAAATTTCAACATTGCCGTTGTGTAGACTGATATACAAATACTATGAATACCAAGTTTAAACAACTTTGTATTCACAAAAACTGCACGATGGCATTGTGTAAAAGTGGATTTCTATTTTACTGGACCACAAGTAATTACGAACGGTGTACCCCTTTTATCAAACTAAAGAGCACATTCCTCAATCAATCATAGATTGCTATTTTTGCACATGACTCCTCTGTCCCCTCATAGTCATAGCTGGTCACATAATATGGGCTACATGCATGACATGAACAGTGTAACCAAAGAGATGGACTTTGAAATACAATGTGTATTCTGTCATGTAATAATCACAATGGAAACACTCCCCACCACACGTGGCCCACAAATTCAATTTTCAATGTCAGAAAAGATAATCATTTGCTGACCAATAATTTGATATTTAACACGGATAATCAGATACTGAACTTGGATTGTGTCACTGTTATGTCTGGCACCGTCTCGTAACAGATCTGGTTTCATAATATGTCTATTAAACTTGTTTTGACGATAAGTTTTATAAATTGACCTTCTGATGAGTGTAATATTAAATAACTTATCCAGGAAGGAAAGCATTTGTTGATGAACAGATGAACATTGAGGTATTTTTTTTAATGTTCAAATTGATATTGCTCAACAGCTCAGGATGAAACACGTTCACTTCAGATCTTCTTGTAAAGGCTCAATATTATATATATAACGTCCAAATGAGTGTTACCCTACTTAAACTGGGCAGCAACAGTGGCTTGGGAAATAGTCTGAAGCACATCAGTCACAAATACGGCTTCGATAAAGAAGGTTCTATTGAGGTGTACAGAAATTCACTTGGTTTCATGAGTGATAAAAATTTCCTACATGCCGCAGAAAGAGAAAGACAGATTGCAGTGCAAACAAGAGAGTTAATAAAATTAAGGAGACATGCAGTGGACATACTGACAATCATTGAAAGGGAGGAAATAATCCAATATTTATGTGTAATGTAACACATGTTGGCACCCGTTGTAATATTATGTAATTGATATCGAAATAGACTTGTAATCACTTGTAACCACTGCACCCAGCACTTTGCACACCATGGCACTGTAAAATATGTACGAAATAAACATATATATATATAATATATATGTATATAACCTGTCATAAGTCATAAAGATACAAGGTTTCTTCATTTGCCTGAATTAAATCATTCAATAACCATAAATCTCCCTGATATAGATGCAATGTTTAACCCTATATCTGCGGACAATGATATTACGTATATAACCTTTCGACATTTTCGGTGACAAGTTCATTTAACATTATTTCAAGACAAAATATTTTCAAAGTGACTGGTGTAACTAGTTAAGGCCACACCATTGCCAGGATAGCAGCATTACTCATGGTACATTATTTAAAAGGGATGCCAGATATAGTTTAGCCGAGGATGATGCATGGCACCTATCTGAACACATCGGTCAATGCGGAATATCACAAGCTGTCGTATCTGGCACCAGATGCAATGTATAGCAAGAATAGGTAATAGGGCTTATTTTTAACGATTTGATACTATGACATTGTATTTTAAATTTGTTGGTGAATGTTTTGATTGAACATCTCATGAGATCAATAAGTAACATTTGTGTGTGTACTGATACCAGCAAAGTCTCGTTGTAAAACTGGACTGGATTAATTTTATAAATCCGATCAATCCTAAAGTGATCTTATATGCATAAAAAACAAGCAATTTAAAATTTTAGTGAGGGGCTACAAATTGTACAAATATCCCAAAGCCATGGCGTAATTGTATCCCCTGACCACAAGTCTAGTGTTGTCTCTCTGTGGCGTTTGCTGATATGAATAAAATCGAGCAAATGTTTTTACTTCAATTTTGTACAGAAGGGCCTAGTGTAAATGTACATGGAGTTTTAGATAAAAGCATTTGCTAGTCTTTATTCATATCACCCAATTGTTTGAGAGAATGTACGTCAGCAAGCACAATGAATTTCCAACTCAAAGTGGGGCTACTGTCAATTCATAACTGACATGTACGTATAGTGATCAGAAACCATGCCTGAAAACTGAAAAAACCTCTTACATTATCCTGATGTCAATTAAGCACAGAATAAAAGATGTTGACATTTTTTATAGGTATTACAGAAATACTTACAAGTTTGTTGGGCCTCATAAGATTCTAATTTACTTATCAAGTGATAATCAATACAACTCAAGTATAAGAACACAGAAATATTGACAATATATGTCACAATTACTGGAGTTCAAATCAACAAGTTGTCGGATGATATTTCCAATATGTGTGATGGGACTTGGCCAATCAACAAATAGCTCACTTCCGATACATATCAGCCCATTGGTGTTGTGACTGGGGCTGTCAAAAACATCTTGAGGTGACCAACTCGTGGTCCAGAACTGAGATATCTCTTCACCTTTGGAAGACAGCAGGGCCAATACTGGGTATTGCAAAATAAATGATGCCATTTTCCGCTGATCCACCCTTGAAAGTCACGTCCCCAGCTTGCCAAGAATCAAATTGGCCTTCCAACTTGCTGTGTTGGCCTGCCCAGGGAACAGATAATTTTTTTTCACGGATAGCCTACGGTGCTTATGGTTGTCCCTTTGTCCTCGTCTTCAAAGGTGTCCCTTTGTCCTCGTCTTCAAAGGAGGTGAGGGTACCTCTCCCAAGGTCACTTTAAGGGCTTTATTACAAAAGACCTATCCCAAATACCGAGAGGCAAATCTGACAAACCCCAATGCAATTTTCTGCCCCTCCCCAATCCCACTGAATCTATATGGATGTCTATTCCGAAAATCCCAGCAGTTTTTTGGTCTATCCCGGCCGGCATCGGCAGGTATTTTAAAATGGAATCCTACATTAGGACTCTGTTTCAAGGAACACCGCCTACTTCTACACCATCTCATAACACATAAATAGTGGCCTAGTTATCAACCAGCCAAACTATAGAGTTAATGTCTGGAGAGAAACATAGTGTACACATAACCACAACACACAGGGCGCGGGTTTATACCCATAATAAACACGACGGTTGCGAAGCGTCCCATCAGTGTCAACTAAAACTAACTAGCTAGACATTTTAAAATGAATCTGAAGTTTAAAATCATACCAAAAATATCACCAAAAGTTACCCAGAATGATAAAATAACGAGTTTTCTTACCGTCGCGTCTTGACCGGCGAAATGTCCAATGATGCGTGAACCGCCTGGATGTCTTTTCGACCACGCCGTCACATCGAAAACCTCGTCGTTTATAACTAACCATTTGTCGTCCCTCTTATCATGTTTCGAGACCTCATCCCAGGGTATCACCCTGTTACTTTTTGAACCCTTTCCCATGATTTAGCGGCGAGAAATCCGAAAGTTTTTAGATCGGAATTTTCAAGACATTTCGCAGACGACAAGTCCTTTCTGAAGTGAGCTAAAAATAGACCTCGCAGTCGGGTCGTTGCAAAACACGGATCGGACGAGCGTGACGTCACGCGAGAGTACCATTCATAAATCCAGGGTTTGCTTTTGTGTATAAGGGCAGAGACATGTATTCATCCACGACCGGAGTCACATAGAGCTTATCAAAATGTCAAGTTGTGGTAAATACAATGTACATGGCTGGGATGGACCAAAGTGGAATTAATTCTCAATCTGTGGTTGATTCTTAATCTACAGAGTCAGGCCATCACAGAAATATGCTTTTTGATAATATTATTTAAGAAAATGTGGTCTCACCGGTCAGTTTAGAACTTGTACTTTGACAGGGCCATATCAATGCGCCAGTGACGTTTTGATGGATATGGTGTACGGAAATCTCTTTTTCTCAGGCAATCGGTATTGGAATGTTTTTAAACTTTATTATGCTATTGGCAAAGGGTTCTTCTTGACACATATACAATTTTGTGCAGATTGATTGGTCCAATGAGTACTTTTTTACCAAAACTTATGCACAACAATGTACACGTCATGTACACATGTTTTAATAGAGGACTCTGGCCATAAATGCGGTTTATCAACATTGCGGGCATTCTCTTTGGGGAAACAGTTCCACTTTTGGCGGGAAACAAGACTTATTCCAACATCCCGAAAGTTGCGTTGGGCCTATCTCTATTGGGCGTATTTATGAGTGCAAGGTTTCATAAACGTAAGCTAAACACAGATGTTTCGACGTAATATAACTAATACTCAGCTTTACGTTATTGCCTTATTTTGCTTGTACAAAAAATGTAAATGCACTAGTTCCAGAGAAAAAAAGAGTGTTGGCAATCGCAAAGGACATGGCCACAGACCCCAATCGGACCATTTATCACGATGTGGATGAGTTCGTGAATTTCGTAAAGTTTTTATCAAAGGGGCTCGCTTTTTGTGATCCTAATGCGACTGTATAGCTCGAGGTGGAAAGATTGTTATTGTTATGACAAATTGTTTGGTATAAATAATTTATCATGATATAAAAACACTTGACATGATATGATAGACCTACTTCATGGTAACCTCCATCTTTCGACAATCGCACAAACTGCCGGCAGTAGGCGCTTTATTGATTCAGCCTGCATCCTCCTGCTAAGACTCTGGCTACAGCTAGAGTGAGAACCGGATCAATACAACGAGCTTATGTAGCCTAGCATAGCTAGCATAGTTGTACATTACATTGACAGGGAGCAACACGCTATGGGTAAGTGCTACGCTATCTGTATATAATTTTCGTCTGTTCGAAGGGGTGTTTGGTCCCATTTTCTTGCAGCCACACGCCGTTCTGCTTTTTAAATATTCAGCCGGGGAGAGGTGAGCCCTAGCAAAATATAGACTCCCTGGGTCATTTAGTTATCCTATTCTTTGAGGGACGATCGCCGTTCCACAGTGTTCGGAGTGTAAGCAAAATATTAATTGAAAGTGTTTAGTGTCGCAGGAGGTTTGGGCTGTATACATGTACGAGTAAATTCATTTCATCTGAGAGTTACCAAGCCAAAAGATTTTATTCCGGCCCAGGTACACTCCGGATGCAGTGGACCGGCCTCGTCCTGTCGCCCGGTCCATGTCACGCCAATTGGAGCGGTTGAAAGATATTACCTCTTTACTGTGCCCGAATTCCCGTGGTTCCAGGCTTCTTACGATTTTATAGGAAGATATGGGCCTTGGGACGGCTATCTCGGTCTTTCCTGCACGTCCGGATCCTTGGTTTCGTCTGTCCTTTTTTGTCTGCATTCCCTCTCGTTGTTAAGATTAGTGCCTCTAGACGGCGCTGGTGGTCTTTAGCCGCCAAAACGAAGGGAAAACGATCAAAGATGACAAAATGAACTGCGTTATGCCAGGAAGCTCAATGTCTGTTGGGAATTTGTGTTGGGAGATTGGAGGTTGCCCACTTCCCAACGCTACCACCAAAAGCATAGGCTGTTGCAGTAGGCCAACAGCCCGGCAACCGAATTAGCTGCGTTAGGAGTGTAATGAGGCATGCGCTTCGTATCCAAGATTTTCAAGCCCAGGATCCTGACCTCACCCTCGTTGTCTCCGAAGCTGGTATGGGTTAGACCAACACTTCGTCCCCAAAGGGCTGAGATCACTATTAACTTCAGTGTGTGATGTGTCACCGAACTGATTGACTTTGGAGTGTAGTCTACATCGGGTCAGTGGGTATTGGTTTATTCTAAATAATAGCCATTGCCAGGGCGGTTTCAGCCTGAGATCAGGTTTTTGCTATTCTCCTACCTCGTACAAATAGTTTGAAATATTGAGAGGGGGAGTATATTGTAAATCACTGGTTGTAGTCCTACGTCAGGATGGGGCGGTTTCAGCTCCATCATCAGCATATAATAAATCATTGAATGAGAAAATCAGTAAAAAAAGGTTATCTGTCCGTCCCATCAATGTAAATATAGATGTAAAAGCTGTCCACATATGAGTGGACCACGTCTTCCTGAGCCTGATGTATTGACATTGATAAGCTTTACAGACACGCGCGTGTGGGCGGAGGTAAACGAGGGGAATGCCGCTGGAAGTTCAGTATACTCATTTATCATATAGGCCTATATCATTGCGGTATCGGTCAGTCCTCAGGCGCGAGACAAGACCACCATTGGTTTTTTAAGCCTCTCAGCAGTTCAACTGTCAATGTTTGACCGCGACGCATCAAATACTGCGTGGGGTTGTAAATCTGAAATTTTGATATGATATTCCGGACAGTCGGGCAAGTAAATGGTGAAAAATAAACTGGTAGTTGACCACGGAAATTTTTTGATAATCGGCAAATTAGACAGACATTGATATTCCCACTCTTTTCAGCCAACTGGCAGAAAAATCTCAAAACACGCCCCCTATTACCATATTAGCAAAATTCGAAATTAATTTTTTCATCAAATAATTTCTTTATATCTGTAGACTTGCCACAAGAAATATTTTTTCAATACCTCTCCAAATATGTACTTGACAGTTAAAAACATGTACGCGTCTAATTGATAGGCCACGACCCTCCAACCTATGAATATTCAATGGTGGTATAGTCTCGCGCATATCGGCTGTCTTGGGAGCATCCCGCCGTGCAATGCCAATCCTTGCTCGCTAATTGCGTAGGGAGTATATCAGACTCGACGCAAGGGCCCAAAGCGCCGCGTAGCGGCAAAAAAGCGAAGCTGGCGAAACATTTATAACGGGTCACCGTCACTTATTATTGGACTTATAGCGCATTGACGGGGTTGCAACTATTTTGCTTAATAGTGTCACCAGGAAAGAAAAGCATGCGACCTAACGCCGATCTATTTGTATAAAGTGATAATTGGAAGGTATATAGTAGGAAATATCAATAAAATAATCATTCCATGTCGTCTTTTGAGGGCATTTTTGATTGTAAAAAATATATGTGTACGTCACCGGAGTCTCTGCAATGATAATTTTATCACAGCAGTCTCGCGCAAGTAGAAGTTCTTTACCTATTAGTTCTTCACTTATTAGTCCCAATGTCTGGCGCAAAGCCAGACGTTTTCCATTACGATTTCACTACGATGTTTGACAAGAAGGAGCAGTGCGCGAGATATGCTAATGAGCAGACTTCCCTCGCTTGAGTTTCGGAAGAATATTCCATATCGCGCGAAGCTGACCACTGCTGACTATGACAGGCGTGCATTGGACTGGTACAGGTTGGAACTGAACATTGAATACGCTGGTGGTGACGCTTTCTGATGAGAAGTTGGCCGTGACTGATGCAGTATCCTTGGACTTGTCCACAGCATCGTTCAATCATTGCTCTCCGAGCTGCCTTGATTCTGTACATACCCAAATACTGAGACCAAATGCCTGTTGACTGTGCTTTAAGAGAGACTGGCGCCATGCCTAGTCTCTCTTAAAGCACAGTCATTAGACACCAACCCCCTCAGACTCAGAAACCACAAACGCCCAACCCTTCCTGCTACCTTAATACTTCTGGGTCATTTATAGTGCCGAGCGTTGGCGTGATGTTCAGGATGGCCGGGATGCCCGTGATCTTCACCTAAGAGTAGGCTTTTTTGCTCCTGTACATGCACGTCATAATACAAAATATCGAGAAATATCGAAAAATATCGAGAAATATCGAGAGGCGAAAATATTGGAAACCACTGGTGCCAAGATGGTGATCTGATGAACTCGGATAGATAACATCTCCAGATGCTCCGCAGGCGCATATTGGCCGCCTTGGGAGCGTAACAAAATGTCGTACTAATACTGATCATGGAGTATATGTACAGATTGAAATACATGTATCAATAAGCGGCGGGTTATTGAAAACCACCGGTGCCATGATGTAGGTGTGATGTGTGTACAGACGTGTCATGATATTCACAAGGGACAATGGCGGGGTTGGGGGTAGTGTGGTTTATCCACATTAGAATCCAGGTTGTTCGCCTTTCGTTCCACGTGGCTGATGATGAGGGAGCGTAGATACACGTCACACATAAGGTATAGATACAAGATAAGATAATATGATTGGTTATCAAGACACGAGTAGGAGGAGCCAAGAGTCTTAATGCTGTGAGTGATGGTAAGAGGAATATGCAAATTCCGACAGGAAGATATATACATGTAGTACAAACTGCATGCTCTACTCTCCACATTGAATATCATGACCTACAACACGCACAATCACGTCGTCAATATTTGGCCATAACCTGAATTGATAATTGATAACGACCAATATCATCATTAATGACCGCGAGTTGGTGTTTTTGTATTAAAACAGCTTCATGGCTGTGTGGAGTTTACACTAAGGATATAGAGGTATTAAGCAAGTAATGAACAATATCATCAAAATTCAAATGAAATTGTGAACTGGCAAAAGGAAAACATTAAGGTAAGATTACAATACTTTCTAGCACAACCACCCTTGCTAGACATCGCCTCTCCGAGCCCTAGGCAGTCGATCATAGTGCAACGGGCAACAGGCCGATCCACTGCGTCGGGAGTGTATCCAGCCCAGGGACAACCAATATCCCCTGCTTCAGGTCAATTCAGAAAGTAATTTCATACTAAGGATGGAATGGATTCAGTAGTGCTTTATGGTCACAACCAGAGTGCAGGAATAAAGCCACTTTCAAAGACAGGTTGAAAGTGATCCCATACCCAGGATGGACTGGACTCATTGGTACTTTTATCAGTATACAGGTGAGACTGTCGTCGCATTCTGAAGTAGCTATCAGGGGCTTAGCAGGCTTTTATGAATACGGGCCCTGTACTCCAATCCAAGACAAGGGTTTGTTTACAAGCAGAGGTATACATTGCTGTACAAAAAAGCCATCTGTTGTGCACAAAACTTCCTTATTTGGAGGAATTCAGTAACCTAACATTGTCTGAGTGATGAAAACATGTTTTCAAACATATTCCTAGCAACAGTTCAAATTCATCTGGGTTTTTTTGAATAAGGAGGAAAATGATCACAAAAAGTTAAGAATATTTGCCATGTGACCAAATATTCTCAACTTTCTGTGATTTTTTTCTTTTTTACATCAAATCTAAAACGGATAATTTAGAACCGTTGATGTGATCATGTGTTGAATATATGTTTTCATTGCTCAAGTATAGTTAGGTTATTTGATTCCTCCAAATAAAGGAGTTTTGTGTACATCAGTGTACCAGGGTGAGCCTACACGCCTCACATCCTTTCGCTGGTCAAGCATATCCAACCGATTATTTTGTCGATGAAGACACTTATTGTCACATATATGCTCCTCCCGCTGCATGCCACTGAGTTCTTAAGACAGCACTTGCCACTCTAAAATATATACGGTTTTGAATGAACTTGCAATAAGTTCTTCCAATTCTTTCTTGTAAGGATATCTTTATGTTTTTTTCTTCAGAAATCAGATATTTTCAACAAAGACAAGAAAATCTGACCTAAAATACGACTTGGATCAATGGCTGTCCGTGAGATGGGAGGCAGTATAGAAAAAAAACGGCTCGGATAAAAAGGGATTAAAAGTTTTCTGGGAGTCTTGAGGAAGAGTACAAGACATACAGGACAAAATGCCCATTCGGATTAAAACAGACTATCCAGTCGCCATACGACGAAGGCCGCGAAATAAGCGACCAGAACTTCCACGAGGGAAGCCCTCAAGGCGTAGTGTCCTCCTGACGCTGACCTTTGTAGTAATGTCTGGCTTCACAATCTGGTTATATTTGAGTCAATATATCGACGGACCGGGCGTTGGCACCCTGGGCCCAGACTTCGATTACTCTTGGAGACCGATGAACAACTCACAAGGGACATTAACAAGAAAAGGGCACAGAATGTCACTTCCGTTCTGCCGAGGAATATTTCAAAATAATCCAAGAACTATGCAACAGGCAACGACTTATATGAAACATCGACCTCGTTTTTCAATATCGGATATCACCTACTACCACATGTTGGAAGACTGTGATAGCTTTATCAAAAAGCGCGAATATATAATGCAGACACTTTCCGACGAGGAGAAAGAATTTCCTTTAGCGTACGACATCGTGATGTATAAGGAGGTTGAACAGACTGAACGACTGCTGCGCGCCATATATATGCCGCAAAATTACTACTGTCTTCACGTGGACAAGAAGTCTCCCGCTATTGTCCACAAAGTGATGGACAGGCTCACACAGTGCTTTCCAAATGTCTTCATGGCGTCGAAATTAGAAGACGTGGTCTGGGGGACCATGACCGTCCTAGAGGCCGACTTAAACTGCATGAAAGATCTTCTGAAGTTTAAGAAGTGGCGCTACTTTATTAATCTCACGGGGCAGGAGATGCCCTTGAAAAGTAACCGGGAGCTTGTCAGGATCCTAAAGGCGTATGATGGTGCAAACGAAATAGAAGGGTACATTGATAAGTAAGTTTGGGTGGTATGTTCAGGTTTAGATACGATTTATCAAATGAAACCGATTAATAGCCAAGCTGTAAGTTAATCTACAATGCAGCTTTTTAGCATATGCTAGCTTTTAATTAATACAGAACTACATTTTACTGGAGACAATGAGTATAAAGTAGGTCAAATTGCAAAAATGGAAAGTAAATTTGTATAAATTGCCAAAGGCTACAATCTCCATGATGCTCATAGTGAAGATTCACCCTTTGGTAACGTTCTCTTTAATACAGAAATATATAAATCCTCTTATTGCAGCTCATTTAAACCTCGCTACGAGTATGCCCACGTCAGCTCAAAGGCGACCAAACGCAAGAATCCCCCACCACCGCATCACATCCGTGTCACTCATGGAGCTGTGCATGTCATTGCGACGCGGGCGTTCGTTGAATTTGCCATCAATAATCAGACCGCCAAGGATTTTCAAAAGTGGCTGAACAGCACCTTCATTCCCGACGAGTTGTACTTCTCATCCCTTAATTCTAGCCCCGAGCTGAATGTTCCAGGCGCATATAAAGGTAGAAGATATGTGCACCACATGTCTGTTAAAGGGACAACTTCTTGGGTGTGGTAGTTACCTGTCTACGCCATTTGTTTAAAGGGGTACGCCGTTCGTAATTACTTGTGGTCCAGTTAAATAGAAATCCAATAATACACAATGCCGTGGTGCAGTTAATATTATGAATACAAATTCATTTAAACTTGGTATTCATATTATTGTATATCAGTCTACACAACGGCAATGTATTCATAGTATTTGTATATCAGACTACACAACGGCAAAGTTGAAATTTATATTTAATATGTATTTTCTCAATTAGACATTTTAAAATTCAAAATTTTTAACGAACGGCGTAGGCCTTTAATGGCTTATGCTATGCTCTTGGTATTCATTAAGTTTTCCTGTGGCTCAGGTGAATAGAAATTAATATTATCAATAGTGGTGTTTCACCAACACTTGACACTTATATAGTAGTCTTTTTGCAGTACATCAGCCTACACAATAGCGGTGTTGAAATGTACATGTACAGTTGCACTACACAATTGTACGTCTTCAAATTCAGGTTGAATTGGCCTTAATGTTTAACAGAGATGGTAGGATCGAAAAACAGACAGTCTGTGGAACATTTTAACTCGTACCAAAACAAGCATCCAAAACTGTCAGACTTCTCCAAAATATCAATGCCGTCCTTAACGTCATTTGGCAAGGAAGGTGTTAAAAGTGAGGGTACCTGTAGTGATTACAGATGACTGTCACAGCTTGTAAGGTATGGGTGCCGAGTTTGGGTTAAGGCCACCACAGACATAGCCGAATGAAAAAAATCATGTCTTTTTTCATTGCAGGCCTCCCAACCAAAGAAGCCTCCCTCAAACCATTCCTACTCCGCTACAAACTTTGGCAGCATGCTGACAAATGTGAGGGATACTGGCAGCGGCATGTATGCATCTTCAGCATCCAAGATCTTCCCAGGATGATTGGACAGAAACACTTTTTTGTCAACAAGTTTGAACTGGAGTATGACTTTTTGGCCCTTGACTGTATTGAAGAATTGGTTCATAACAAAACGCTCCTGTCAAGCAGCAAAGACTTCGAATATGATGTCAGTTTTTATCAAGAGTTAGCTCATGTTAAAAATCATGTTAAACTTTGACTGCGATAAGATTTCAAACTTTGGCTTTATCCTGACAATCGCTTGACCTTGATGAATTTCAACCAACTAATCTTGCAACTTAAAATTTCTCAAATGCAACTTTGGATGTTTTCTTGCGGGCAATGTTCATTGGAACACTGGATTCGGAATTGACGTTGTTTACCGTTATTATATCACATATGTTTCAATTGTTTTTCAACAATAGCTTCGCTTTAAAGGCCTACGCCGTTCGTTAAAAACTTTGAATTCAATTTAAAAACGTCCATTTGCGGAAATACGTACTACATATAAATTTCAACATTGCCGTTGTGTAGACTGATATACAAATACTATGAATACCAAGTTTAACCAAATTTGTACTCATAATAACTGCACTACAGCATTGTGTATCAGTGGATTTCTATTTAACTGGATCACAAGTAATTACGAACGGCGTACCCCTTTAATGTTTCTTTACATATATTCATTCATATAGGAGGTGGTGGTGTGACATTTTATAGGATTTGCCATACTGTATTGGTTATATCAAAGATCATCAAAATAGAAGGATAAACAACTAATGAACGCAGAAGCTGTATATCAAAGCTGCACCCTAACATAGCATTTTACAATGAATCGCTGGTCTTTTTCACAGTTAGTACAGGTGTGCAATGGATAGTAGTCCCAGGGCTGATAGTCCGTGTAACAATAGCCCGCATTGCTGAATGTTTTGGTTAGGGTTAGCGGTACAATAGATCATGCTGCTTAATTGATCAAATACAATGCTACCGGACTATGACTCCAGGGGGACTATATCCGCTGTCACACCGGTACATTAGGTGTAAAAATATGTAAAATCAGTGCCATAGTTGTAATTTCAACTCGATGTGATTTACGGATCTTTGCTGTTGTAAACAGTTTACATCATTCCAACTGTACCTTTATACTTGGTGTAAAAACATATCTATTATTTTATTTTGAATAAAATTGTTCTAAAACTTGGTTACAACATCAAGTCTTGTCTTTTTTGTGCCATATTTCCTCAGTGTAGAGATGCAAGGGCGGGTTCAGGAATCTCGGAACGGGAGGGCACCTTTGAGAACAATGGGTGCCGGTTGCATCATCCCACCTACGTACGTATCTGCGCCCAAGATGTAGCATGAATGGCAAAGGCTATAAGAGGGATTATCTGCGGTGTTTCCATCGATTAATCAGTGGTATTCCCTATGACGGACAACCCATTCTTTTTGTTCCAGGGACAAAAACTTCTTAGTTCACGAGACATGTGACACTGCGCATGTGCGGCACCCAACGGCACTTAAAGCTCAAAATGGAGGAATTCTTACATGTACCTCTCAACTCCTAGCGCATTTTTTCCCTGTGTGACGTAACATGGCCCGAGATCGCCGGGCAAGGTTTTGGGAGTTGTAGCATGGAGGTATCTATATCATAATACTATAAGGCGGCTCGCTAAAGTGCCATTTGGGGGTCGTGTTTCGTCTCGAAATTTTGCACGTTTGCAGGTGATATGTTATCCTGATGCAACGTCATGTTTATTTTCGGAAATTTACTTCAGCGGAGCAGTAATGAGGGATTTTTAATCGGACACGGTCAATTCTCCTTATCACTCACGGAAGCCAAGCCATTGCTGTTCAGTTATGCAGGGGATTAATGAATCACCTGCACTCCCTGTGGGGTGACTAACACTACCTGTTGAACGGCTGGCTGTAGGGGGATGATTGGAACAGCCTGTACACGTGTTGACCTGCTGAACCAAGGTTAATGTTATTTTCAATCCACGATTGTAGGTCACCTGATCTTCGAGATTTCGCGGGAAAGAAATTGTAAACAAACGCATGTGTGCAGTTCAAATGTAAACAAAAATGTATTTTGATACTTTTGGTTGCTGGACTTGGGTTTTCCCGCAGTAAGGAGCTGGGGTCATATTGATGGTCTATCGTATATTGGTACTGTATTAGCCAGAGCTAGCCCTTGATTATGAAGGGATTTTCAAATTAAAGGTTACAATGGTATGTTAATGTGCTCACCACAGCTTTCAAAACTTGATGTATCTGAAGAGGCACTCTGAACTTGGCATGGCCTTATCAAGGAGCTGCTCACGGTGCTGAACTTCTAGCTTGCCTGTCGACTAAGTGCCTTGCCCGAGATCATGCTACATGTAGGAGGAGCACGCATTTTAAAGTTTTAGTAGTGATAGTGCAATTGGTCCGAGCCATTTGGAGGCCGACATGTGAAGGCCTATCTGGGTTCTCCTTCATCTCCGTATAAAAAGGGGCATATTGCTGACTAAGGAACGAGGTATATTCACATTGCCTCATCATCTCATTCGGACCAATTGATTTACTTTTATATGCACGCATACAGCACGCCACAGGGTCCGAGTCTGTGGACAAATGGTTGGTTTAATTTGTCTATTCGATATTGCTCCTTTGATATTGCATTATATTTTCATTGCAATTCAATCTATTCAAGGTATAGCCCATTTAGAACCTGCCTGCGCCACGGGTACAATGTAAATATTTATACCTCCATGGTTGTAGCAACCTGACTTTCGAGTTCAAATATAGGAGAAATGCGTGGCAATATAACAATAGAAAGTTTTGCATTTGATAAAAAGGGTGTTAAAGTGTAGATTGGCCCAGGTTTCTCACGAGGATATCTTTGTCTCGGTTACTCCTATGATTTCAGGGACGACCTTTAAACTTCATCAACTCGCTCAACACTGACCTCGTAGCCCTCTAGTGTCGAAGGTGGGAACCAACCTGTCAAATAAAACAAAGAGCAAAACCACTATTTCTAATAAAATTGATTTATCTTATATTTCAACTGACCAACAAATACTATTAACCCCTATATTTTTGAGAGAAGACATACAATTGTGAACTTCAGGGCAAGAAAATATTCATCTTTATCGTTTGATCATTGGAAAATGCACCCATTCGCACAAATAAATGGAAGCAAAGACTGAAATGGATGTTTTCGCAAATATCTACATGGGCACAAAAATAAAGGGGTTTACAGTAGCACAGACTGGGATAACTACGTATACAGAACAGATAATACAAAGAAGTGTTAATGTAATCAACGGCCTACGCCATTTGTGAAAAATTTTGAATTTGTAATTGAATCTAAAAATGCCCAAATTGCAAAAATATATACTAAATATAAATTTCAACATTGCCGTTGTGTAGACTGATATACGAATACCATGAATACCAAGTTAATTCGTAATCAAAATAACTGCACTACGGCATTGTGAATTAGTGAATTTCTTTTTAACTGGACCACAAATAATAACGAACGGCGTACCCCTTCAAAGGGGTACGCCCTGATTGTGGGTCAGCTATTGCTATTTTAATGCAGCTATACACGTCGTAGCATAATTATCATGCATGCATCTTTGCTGAAACTTACCTAGGACTTGTATATCTGTCAACATAATGGCTATTTTGAAATTCATATTTTGTACGTACAGTTTATGTTATGCGATTGGAACATTTCAAATTAAAAAATGTCAACTTTCTGTCGAACGGCCTAGGCCTTTAACAAGCTGTTTCGTCCGTGATATGACTATCCAGGCACCAGGCAGTGAAAATACAGAATGCGCAATTGAAATGTAAGACTAGTTTGGGACCATCTCTCAATCTTGATAGAGAATGCAAAAGAAAGATTGGAAAAACTTCCTTGAAAAACTTCCAGTTTTGTGGCATCTGCTGTAAGACTGTAAAAACCTTCTTCCTCATGAACTTGCCAACACCATTGACTTTTTGCCTTTCAAAAAATCTCTAAAAACATTTCTCTTCCAAGGAACATTTCGGGCCAGCGCTTTAACAGTCTCATCACTGAAGAGCCCTATATAAATTCGTGACTCTTATCTTATCTTATCTTGTATAAGATCACCAACAAACAGGTGCTAATTTTTTTCCCATTTCTGTCGAAAAAAAAGGTTCTGGGTCTAGGACTCGTTTTAATCATCAGTGAATTTGAAATGGTCCCTTTTTTAGATGAATTAGAACACTAAAGTAGAACAAATAATTATTAAATCATTGCAGTTAATTAGCTAACATTTTCTTCATTAATTATCTAATTACACATATACGTGATTCAGAATGATTACAGAAATACAATACAGAAATATATACATAACACTTTAAAATACAACTTTATTCTTTCTATGAGCCATTATGCAAAATGCCTCATCTTTTTACCTGTCTCCTTAAAACAGTGACATTAAGTTTTCTATCAAAGGGGAACGTCTGTTCAATGTATTCACTAGTGGCTCCGGAAAACAGAAGTACACAGTGCTGTAGTGCAGTTATTATGCATGATAATATGCTGAAACTTGGCAATTATGGCATCTGCATATCTGCCTACACAACGGGTGATATGAATAAAGAGTAGTAAATGCTTTTATCTAAAACTCCATGTACATTTACACTTGGCCTTTCTGTACAAAATTGAAGTAAAAGCATTTGCTAGCCTTTATTCATATCACCCAACATCATTGTCGAAATTCATATTAAGCTTGATTGGCACAACCAAAATTTCTCAAATACATGTTCATTCATTTTAAGTACTGAGGCCACAACTTTAACACGTAGACGCTTCACTAAAACCGTGTTACCAGAAACATAACCCCTTAAAGGCTTCCAGCATGCATAAAAACTACACTACGATTTTGTTTAACAGAATTTCGATTTTCCTGGACCACCAGTAATCACAAATGGCATACCCCTTTTACCATTTCACTACGATGGACCATCATTCTGGTCAAGAGTATTATGACGCACGCTACGATGGTCCAAAATACCAGTTTAATGATCCTCAACGCAGCGCACCACTACCGAGAATACGAAACGCAGGACGATACCTGCAGTCCTGTAGCAAAGTGGTTACGATGCTTCAAATGTTCCAGTATCAATGTCATGAAAAACAATCTTTTAACCTATGAATATTTTCGGATACAAACATAGATTTCTAACAGTAAAATCTACAGAGAAAACAATGAACTGTTTATCGTACTAACAATTAGACAAGCCACCGAAAAATATCACCAGTTCTGCACCGATTGGTACAGGAGCCCAACAGAGATTACCAAATGCTCATCCTTTTAAAATGCCTTGGAACTAAGTTTGTTCTGACGTGTCTTCTGTGGTCTTTTAGTACCAGAAATTTGATTACAACGTACACTACAAACGTACAATTAGATGTAGATAGCCCTGCATAGAATATCTCAAAACAGCCTTGGAAGTGGTCCCTCAGTGATTCATAAACATAACATTTCATAACAATACCTAAAGCGCCACGCAACAGAACAATTAAATTGCAGCAACATGCGATAATAATCACTCTTATGTGCAACGAAAAGTTCTCTGGTTTGCGGGTAAACCGGAAATCGCTTTGTTTGATATAGAATCGCAGGTGGCACCCTGTGATGACCACCAAAATCAAGCGATGATCATCGAATGCAATCTGAAGTATTCTTGTCGCATGAATTAAAATTGCTTGTTTGTTGTAGGTACTTTAGCCCTCACCTGCAAAAAACCCTTAAAGGCCTACGCCGTTCGTTAAAAATTTGGAATTTGGAATTGAATTACAAAATTTCCAATTGCGGAAATACATATTAATATAAATTTCAACATTGCCGTTGTGTAGACGATATACAAATACCATGAATACCAAGTTTAAACAAATTTCAACATTGCTGTTGTGTAGACTGATATACAAATACTATGAATACCAAGTTCAAACAAATTTCAACATTGCCGTTGTGTAGACTGACATACAAATACTGTGAATACCAAGTTAAAAAATAATATCTGCACTACGGCTTTGCGTATCAGTGGATTTCTTTATAACTGAACCACGAGTATTTAGGAACGGCGTACCCCTTTGAAGGAATAGCAGAACCGAATGATGTACCGGCAAAACTGTAAAGTTACTGCATAGAATGTGCTGAAGATGGAAGTGTAAGCAAACAATTAGTAGAATGTTTGTGTATATTTTTTGATGCCCTAGAGAACCACCACACGCACAAGAACTGCATGTAAATATATATATCAGTACAGTACATAAGTGCAGGCCGTGCAAAAACTCTCTACTCCTCCTTTAATATGACAGATATATTTATAATTAGCAGATGATAGGAACACATCGAATGTGAAAAATCGAGAAATTTGCAATCGAATATCGAGTCGAGGTAATCATTTTTATAAACTGAGGCTGTGCAGATGACATCATCATAGCAAGACGCCCTTTTGAATGTTGAAATTATGTCATTGTCGACGACAACCACGACGTCAATAACATGTGGTGCACTTGGGCGGTGACGTCTTAGCATCAGGGGCATTGATTGACGTCCAAAATGGCCGCCACTGAGCCATGGTTTGCTTTGTTGAGCTTTTAAACTATCGTAAACCCTAATATTTTCATGTGCGAGGATAACAAAATAATATTGTCATGTGCGAGGATGAAAGTATTACCCTTTGAAACTAGGGGCTATTTCTAAGCCTAAGCCCAATGAAAGTGAAATCTAAAATGTTCGTTTTTGCGAACTAACAAGGCTGTGAGAATACAAGGGTTTACAGCATAACAATTTCCTAGAGAAGTTAAAAATCTTCAAAATAGTGTTCATCGTGACTTGAACTTTGCTTTACGTATAGTCTCTATATCCTGAAATCGAAACAAAGAATACCTTTAATCATTATTCAATTAAATTTAACAGGGAAAATTCTGAAAGGTCAGTTTTAACAGTGAAAATTCTGAAAGGAGTTAGCACTTTCGGGACTGCTCGTTACATTTGCTTTAGCATGTTTAGCACAAACGAATATTATCATTACGTTGTGTTGACGCCATGTATAGATCAGCAACGAAACAGACATCGCTTGTTGATCTTGCTCCATAGTTTACATCTATATATTGTAATGACTGAGCAAAGATTGAAAAAAAAGGAATGAAGCCTTTGTCATTTTGAGCATGGAAGCCGAGAAAAGGTACAGATTTGTCTGAGGTTAAGTATTTGGCTGATAGTCTGAAATCAACAATGGCAGAGGTTATCATCTGTCTACCCTGAAACCTATCAGTAGAATTCAGATGAGCTGCTCAATCAGAGCATTTCCTCAGGTACCCATTTATATACCATAGTGGAGCATCAGTAAGGTATGAAAGGCATATAGACCTGCCTAGAACCTTGCATCGACAGCGGGTATTGAACCAGGGACCTCGTGACCACTAGTCAGAGAGGCAAGCCACTACACCACAGTGGCTCCATAAACAGTCATAGTACCAATTTACTTACGTCTTTGAGAAATCCCTCAAGTTGTTCATATGCGATATCCACGTCGTGATTTACAATCACCATGTCATACGATCCCTTTTCATGAGCTGAAACAAGGAACATCGTTAATTGTAAGAAATTTCAGAATTCAAGGAACATCCATTGTTAAAAACTTCAGAATTCAAGGAACAAACATTTACTGTAAGAAATTTCAGAATTCAAGGAATATGCATTGTGAGAAATTTCAGAATTCAAGGAACATTTACTGTAAGAAATTTCAGGAATAATATTAATTATAAGAAATTTCAGAATTCAAGGAACATAATTGTAAGAAACCTTTTGATTTTGTCTTCTGTTATTGGGGATTATTAATTTCCCAAAATGTCATCTCTCAAGCCGAAAACCGAGTCACAAGGTCAAATATCCTGATTTGTGCCAACCAATTGACACTCACAAGTTCTGGCGGTGTAAAACACGTCTTGGTGAATGATTCCAGCATTAAGGAACACAAAAAGGTAAGTGGAAGTATTTGAGGGGCCTCATACCCTAGTGGTTAAAACTGCTGGCTACTACACAATAGGGCCCGGGTTCAATCCCAGGAGAGGCCAGGATTGTATTTCTGGATGAACCGGTGTGGCTTTCAAGGAACTAAAATTCCTGGCACTTCACAACACGTATATTTATGTATGAAATACTCGAGGGTCTGTCGGATGAGACTAAAAGCTGTGGTCCCTTGTACCTGAGTGTCTATGCCAGGGCAAGTAAAAGATCCCACACAGGTGGTGGACTCCATACCTCCGGCAAAAATCCAATTGGGTTACGACGCCGGTAATGTTACGATGATGAGTAATCCAGAGATACAGGACCTGCACATTACTTTCATCCCTGTTGATACTTACAAAACGTATTTTAAAAAAAATTCATACTCACAATATTCTAATTCTGCCTTTGCTGAGGCTAATCGCCTCTGAACGGCATCTTCAGTGTCAGTATCTCTACCCCGTAACCGTTTCTCCTGCAAAGTATGAATTGTGTATATCAATCTTCCGAGTGAAATGCAAAATGAAATGAGAAACTGAGGTCAAATTGAATGGAAACAACCAATTTGGGACCAGAACTAGTGTCCTTGGTAGAGAGATTGTCTTTGATAGAGAGGTGTTCGCTAAGGGAGGTTCTATTCTACTGTAGTTGATGTGAATTGGCTAAAATATTCCTTGAAGTAAGAAACTTGGTTGCAACGATATTCAATGAGGTAAGGAACTCGACTAAGATGTTCACTGAGGTAAGAAACTCAGTTTTATATTTATTGAAGTGAGAAACTTGGCTTTATATTCATTGAATTATGAAACTCAGCTAAAATATTCACCTAAGTACATGTATAAAGAAATTCAGCTGAACTATTCACCCAAGTATAAAGAAACTCGGCAAAATATTCACTGAAGGCAACAAGTCCAGGAGAAGTAAAACTCTGATTTAAAACCTAGGCAATAAAAGTCCACCGACGTCGGTATGGTCCAGCCCTTGCAGCGTGGCCAAAAATCGAGGCCCTACACACAAGACAACAAAGAAACTCAGATAAATATTCACAGAAGTAAGAAACTCACTCTGGACCTATTCTTTTGTCAGAATTAGTGGGGAAAAATACTCACCAAAATGTCCATGCTCGGTGCCCTAATAAATATATATCTCGGGTTAAGATTTGTGGCCTTGATATTCTTCACACCTTGCATGTCGATATCTAATATACATATACGCCCGGTCTTGGCCACCTCCTCCACAGCCTTTTTACTGGAATAGAATCAGAAAAGTTGATGGAATGTCGGTTTGGACCGGAAACAGTGAAATACATGTAGGTCCAGAATATTGGCTCAGGAACATTAGATAGGGTTCCAGTTCATCTGTGGTCAAAACTCTTTCAGTTTGATGTTGATCACAGATAACAGCAATCATCAATTCTTGTCACAAGCACCTGCGATTAATACAGCAACAGATTATTGTAAATACTTATTGATATTTATAATAATATTGCGTTCTTATAGCAGTTTTCCATTTTTCCTTGTTCATTGTGGTTTTAGGATAGCATATTAGTACCCTGGTTTCCAGGGCCCTTTACATATAGGCACTCAGGTGCAAGTAATGTGAATTTTATGTCTCACTCCTTGTCCCAAGTGACTTGCCTTGTTCCATAAAGATTCCCTGAGAATTCTGCCGACTCGATAAATTCATCGTTATCTATTGCCTGCTGCATCTCTTCTCTCGTTGAAAAACAATAATCTGTCCCATGAACCTCCCCTGGTCGCGGCTTTCTCGTTGTGTCTGAAATGGAATAGGGAAATTCTGAGTTGATATGGTCGAGTTGCCACGCCTTGAGGTGGCTTCCTCAGGAATAAAGAAGCAGGGGAGGCCTCGCACAACCTGGAGAGAAGATCTCCCTGAGATGGCATACCTTGGGAAAAAGAAGAAGGGGGAGACCATGCACAACCTTGAGAAGATCTCCCCGAGATGGCAACCCCAGGGTCAGGGAAAAAGAAGCAGGGTCAGACCACGCACAACCTGGAGAGAAGATCTCCCTGAAATGGTAACCCCAGGGAAAAAGAAGCAGGGGCAGGCCACGCACAACCTGGAGAAGATCCACAGGGGCGAGGTCTGTAGGACTGGAGCTTGAATGACTTGGAGAGAGTGGCCAAGAGAGCAGGAAGTTGAGTTGTGTCTGACCCACGCAACGGCCGGAATGGAATGGGATGATATAGAATGGACCGTGGCATAGTTAACTCATCCATGACCCAACAAGAAGGAATGAAATAAGAACAGAAAAGTTTGAAGTTCCCTTGAAGGGATTTCGAACCACAGATCTTTTTATTGCTGGTTCACTGCTCTGACAGTTAAGTTATTGAAGAGGCATCATAAGGTGTCATTATCACGATCCCCATCCTGTAGAAAGAAATAGACTAGCCCATCATCATACTCGGATGGTTTGTTATGGCATGGGTTGCCTAGGAAACCCTAGGCAATTTGCCATAAAACCAAGGAATTCTTTCACCCCATGTGGTGGCTTTAATAACGACCCCATCCGAGGAAGAGGAATAGTTCATGTATTTCGATTTATTGACTGATATGCAAAGATACTGTGATCTATAATCAGTTACCTGGTGAGACGGCTGGACTGACATTACAAAACATCTTATACAGAAAGTTGGGTCACATCGACATTATTTGAAATAATGAGTTACTTTTTTATACCTCGGTGGTTCTGTGGTATAGAAAATCCATTTTTAATGCAGTTTTGAATCAATAGTGCCTAATCACTCCTACGATTAGTTTGGTGAAAAGAGGGGTTCAAGTAGGACAACTTGGGCAAGAGAAGTGTAGGAGGGACTACCCAGACTTACCCTGATTTTTAGATTTTGCTGACAATTTCTGTGTCTGACCTTCGCAAGGGATGTTGCCATGAGAAAGTGGCTACCACGCCTGAAGGGACAATCTGTAATTCTAGGCGTAGCTGCTAAAATAATCAGTCTCCATGCTACATTAGCGCGCAACAAATACCGGAATCTTCTTCTCTGACATGTCTAATTACATGAATTAAGAAGATTGTTTAGCATTGGGCGTTGTTTTGAGGCCGGAACAAAACTCAACGCGTTCTGATCAGGCAGAAGACTAATCTGGGTGTGTCTGTCTTGTAATGCATCTTTAGTATCTCCGTCAAGTGACGTAGAGTCAGACTGAGATGTAGTAAACCACCAATTTTTCACTGACGTTTTGTCAAACAAATAAAAATTGTAAAAAAGTTTCCTTGTCCATTATGGGGAGTATTAGAACCTCCCAAACCCCACCCCCATATCCAAATTGCTGCAATGCTGTTGCAAATAAAGGCGATTATCATTGTCAATGTGAAAGGGTTCTCGCGCTTAGTTAGTTAATTTGACGATGTCACCTGATGTCCGTAGCTGCATCTCAAAGGTGCAGAGTTAGAGTCGTAAAGTTCATTTTAACCTCATTATTGTCAGATATGAGTGAAACCGGTCAGCCTGCATGCAATAATTCTCATTAGCCTAATTATTGATTTATGTATTTACTTCAATACAAGTTAATTAACGCGCCTAGATTTCATCAGACTCAGCAGGGACGGATTATATAACATTGTCATGATGACCACGCAGACAATCTTGCAAATGGCACTTCTTATCGACGATACGTTTTTCTCCATCTGTGTTGGTTATGAAATACGGATTCATTTACTCTCGTTAGGGAGTATCGAGCAAGAAAAATCTCATTAATCAAAGTCTTCCGATCAAGTTATTGAGATTGACTTTGTCGTGACATGTTCATGTATAGCTCCGGAAAATAATTTTTTTGCAGCATTTTCCTTTTTTTATTTGATAGCAATTAGTGACAAGTACTACCAATGGGAACTGCTAATTGTCTGTCGTTTGGTTTGGCTCATGATCATAATGTAACGTCGGAATCGAGGAACGTCACTATCAGTGCTCAGACAAACCAGGTCGCTGGGCGAGAAATTTCTCGAGTTTTTTTGCGGGAATAAAGGCAGTTTCACGCGGACAGCTGTATACAGATTCCTTTTTTGCAACATTCTTCTAAATGTTTTCGTCAACTCAATCTACAGCAATTACTATTTCAAATTAAGTATGTAAACTCATCTTGTGGGGCAGCATTGATTGGCAAGAATGTCCTCAATGCAAGTCCAGCACAAGCTGCGCCTTATCAATATTTTATGAAAGACTTTCTGGACACATTGATCTTTATTTATATCAAATCTGCCCAGAATAGTCAGTTACACATCTCGTTAATCGCTTGCACACCGACATCTGCAACAGGCTGTTGCCAAGTGCTGGCAGAAAAAATTGCCTGGGGAAATTTTAAAATACAAGTAGGATAATAAAGGTAACTTCTGATGAGCCCTGGGTAGTCCCTCCTAATATTTCATTTGATTTGTAAAGAATAATTTGAAATTTTTGTAGAGTAACGGAAACAAACCTGTTGTAAAAGACACCAGGGTGCCACTTCTTTTTTAATTTAAAGGCCAACACTGTTTGTTAAAAATTTGTAATTTGTAATTAAAATTTTCAAATTGCGGAAATATGTATTAAATTCAAATTCAAATTCAAATCTATGCAAATTCTAAATTTTTAACGAATGGCGTAGGCCTTTAAAATTTGTCCTGCCACCTCGGAAAAAACCCATTTTCCCCTCTACTTACGTGAGACGCTAAATGCAAAACAGTCCTTGTGTTTGTCCATGAGCCGATGTAAGAGTGTGCTCTTGCCACTTCCCGATGGCCCGCTCATCACGATAGGCCGGTACGGCGACGACATGGTTAGTTTTTGAAGAATGTTGAGAACTTCGGCCCCAACAGCTGAAAAAGTTTAGAACAGGTCAAATTTGGCTAGGACTACATGTATTTTAACAACAATGGCCAATGAGAATTTTTTATTGGCATCTTAACCTTGTTATTGTTGCTACATGTACATGCAGATACCAGAATGCATTGATTGTTTTTAAACAAACACCCATGGCCCACTGACCAAAATTAAAATCTGGCCCATGACACTTCGGGGTATTTAAAAAATACCAACTTACTGCACCCACTTTATACTTGAAGTGATCAAACAGCTGGAGCCCAACCATGCCTACCCCACTTTACTATCCGAGTATCTGGATGCAGTCGACTAAAACAATGCTCATCAAACAGACAAGTTCTTAAATATTGACTATAATGGCTGTTTAGAACTTACATCTTGATACATATACTTACGTTTCTTGATGTAAACATATTTTGATAATCTTAATCTTTGACCTTTTAAAATGAGGTTTCAATGTCTTTCACTTGACAAGCCTTATTTGGTAATTAAAGCCATGCTTATTGGCAGTCATTTCAATACCATTGACTTGAGCGCATCTTATTTCTGTCCTTATTTACTGATTAAAAAATCTTATTTGGATCAAGCCATGGTATTCCACATGAGCTTCTTCAAAAATTACCTGCCCCAAGAATTCAAAATAAAGACATTTTCAGTTTAAAAACCTGTCGTGCCTTTGAGAAATGACAGTCATTTCTTTAAATTTTACAGTACATACCTCAACCCAGGCAATGCTAAAGATCCAATTTCCCAAAAAAGTCTTCTACCCGACTCGTGAGTCAAATTCCAATCAAAAAATCCCACAAAGTAGACATGTACACATGTATCAAGCCGACTTGATTTGTGTCTTGCTGGCAATGGGCCTACTCTTTTTGGACTCGTAAAATGTTTAGGCCTTTAGTCTCCATGTGGACCAAACAATAGCCACAACTAGCTTCGTGTGTGCGGGTGAGCTTCTAAGCATGCCAACTTTATTTATTTCAAAACGTAAGACTATATTATAGGTAATTGTGCATTAGCCTAAGCAAATATCACTGGGTCTGTCAGGAACACTCTATTGATGTTGGCTGGCATTTGTTTGGAATTGAATGAAAGAAGTTTAAGGGGTACACACCATCTGTAATTACTGGTGGTCCAGGTAAATAGAAATCCAACCACAGGCAATGCCGTAGTGCAGTTATTATGAATACGAATTTGTTTAAACTTGGTATTCGTAGTATTTGTATATCAGTCTACAGAACAGCAATGTTGAAATTAGTTTAAACCTGGTATTCATAGTATTTGTATATCAGTCTACACAACGGCAATGTTGAAATTTGTTTAAACCTGGTATTCATAGTATTTGTATATCAGTCTACACAACGGCAATGTTGAAATTTGTTTAAACCTGGTATTCATAGTATCTGTATATCACTATCAGTCTACACAATGGCAATGTAGGAATTCACATGTATTTCTGCAATTGGAAATTTTTTAATTCAGTTGTAAATTCAAAACTTTTAACACACGACGTAGGCCTTTTTAGGAGGAGTAGCAAAAATGACTCTCTAACTGATGTCATGTGAGCAAACTTGACATAACCTGGATATTTTTGATGACTGTTTAATTTTGCAGATCGATACCCTCTATGTGTGATTATGAAAATCAGCAGGATAAAAAAAATTATAGGGCCAATATCATTTGATATTTCAACACCAACTGATAAAAAGACCCTGATCCACTTCAGACACAACATGGCAATTAACAAACCATTTACAGCAAAATAACGAAAGATTTTCCCAGCAATGTTTTTTTTTTGCGAGCAGTGTCTTTTTTTCCATAAAAATGGATTGTAGTGCTTTCCTGCCAAAATGAAAGTGGTTTAGATCACCATGTTTAAAGGCCTACGCCCTTCTTTAAAAAATTTGAATTTGTAATTGAATTTAAAAATGTCTGAAATTCCAATTGCAAAAATACATACTAATTTCAACATTGCCGTTGTGTAGACTGATAAAACAATACTATGAATACCAAGTTTAAACAAATTTGTATCCACAAGAACTACATTACGGCACTGTGTAAGTGGATTTCTATCTTACTGGATCACAAGTAATTACGAACGGCGTTAACCTTTAAAAAAGACTTGAGAGATTTGTGAAACAAGCCGCCAAAAATACCCGGTTGATACTAGTCTAAAGAACACCTGAAAGAAAAATATATTTACAAACCTCAAATACGACGAAGATGTGAAATGTTGGAAGTGAAAGTCGGATGACACTTTGAAAAAGTCGTAAATGACACTTTGTGAAAATCGTACAGATTCTAACTGTTTTGTACAAGGTGGTGTAGTCCATAATGTCGTGTGAAGGGGTGGAAGCAGGATGGTACATGTGTGGTACAACAGCCAATGAATAAACACCCAGGTGATACAATATGATCGATACCATGTATGAACACCCTTGGGACTGACAAATACATGTTCTGTCCTGAATCGAGAGGTTTCCTGACTACAGAGGTCAAATTCAATGGAAATGACCAGCTTGGGACATAATGTGGTGTCCTAATAGTTTAAAAATAGGGGTCCTTGGTATAAAGATGACACTATCTACAATGAAAAGGCCAGGGGTCATTGTGCTCACCGTATAGATATTCGGTGGTTAGGAATTCATCCTACCTTTTTAGTTTTGGCCCCCTGGTGGCCAAGTTGAGAATCAGATCAAACTGAATTTCAGTGTCTGAGGTTATCTGACATAGGGGATAATGTGTACCAAGTTTCAAGTACAAAAATGTAAGGAAGGTTCCATTCCACTGTACATACATACATGTATCATCTGAGCAACATATGAAGATGTTTTATCCATGAATGGGGGGGGAGATGCTGGCGTTTCCACACTGTCAGTCAAGTTTAGACAAAGAAAAATTAATTCCAAGCAAGGAGCTGGGTTAAGTTTCAGAATGTATTGTAATTTGTGGGAATGATTGGTTAGGGGATTCATCAAACTTCATCAAACACAAAAAAAAGCTTGTTGATCCAGGGTTGGTCGAGTTCTTGAAGGTTTCCCGCATTATCTCCCATGGAAATGGTTTACAGAATATTTGGCATAAGAAGAGGCCACTTGGCAAGCCAGACTACGCAATGCTTGTCATGCCTTGAAGAGTCAAATCTAGCTTTGAATGTAGAGGAAAGATGGAGCAAGAAGTTTTCCATACTACTAAGCCATTTCTGACACATCCACACCCAGTACTACTTTTTTTTTCTCCCAGGACCATTTCTGCCATTTGGTTTCCTTCTATATCATTTACTTTTTGCAGCTTTCTCATATTTTTGGCAGAAGCACTTTAGAAGTGAGGCATCTTAAAAAGGGCACACTGCTTTGACCCACAACATGCATACCTCATGCAGCAATGACAGACACATCTCCTTCTTGGTGGATGGGTCGCAGCTGAATGAGTTACTGACCTTGGCTTCAACAACAATAGAATTAGAAGTTACGCAACATCATGCACTTTGAATGCAATATGGATATGGATAAGATGAAAGATGAGAGGAATAAGGACCAAAACCAAGCTAAACTCAATATCTACCCCTAAAGTCAAGATATGGTGCACTCGACTGAAGCCATACTGCCCCTTCAGATTCCCTGAAAGCTGCAAAATCAAAAGTCAGATTTTGTTAAAATTGTCTGGAAATGCAGAGGTTTCACCCTGCTTCATATTTTCATGGCAAAAACTGTTTAAAAATAACTACACGTATAAAAAAAGAACTGTGAACAGATGAAAAGTGAAAATTCCCACTCAACAACAAACTTTTAACAGAAATAAATATGACCATGCCACGCTTTCCCACTCACAAGTCAGTATGTCATTAACTTTGCTCCATACATAAGAAGCTACCAGCCCTTAAAAAGGGAGTCAAAAGGCAGGAGCAAGAAGGGCCGGAACATCAAATTTACACAAAATCGTCAAGGACCTCGATTGGTGCCTCAAAATTCATACAGTGCATTGGCAAGTTTGTATGAAATGTAACCGAACCTGTATACACTTACTGTAATCTGTTGAGTTGATGGGGCACAGTATTTGGAAATTCGAAAAATACTCAGATCCTAAGATTGATGTTTTAGACCAACCTTATATTCGAACCCCCAAGCTCATGCCTAAAGACCCCCTATAATTCAATTTCAAAAGTCACAATCAGATAATGCCCTGGAAACTAATGACTAAAAAGCAATTTTTCTGAAATCGCCCCTTCATAGTTCATAAAAAGAATTTCATCAGGTGTACCTAAGGAATAAAGTTTTGCAACTGACAACAAAGTGAGTTAGCAAGTCATGGTCATCTTTTTTCTTGAACCAACACAATCGTGAATACAACTCATCTCTCACCTCTCAGCATGGTGTATGCTGATTGTACAACAGCGTATAATGGGTCTATGATATAAGAAGCCATTGTATGTCTGAAAAGTTCAAAGTACACAATGGATATATTCATTTTTGATGTAAAATTTATACTGTACGCCTTTGCCCGTTGGCGAGAATAAGAGGCCTGTCTGCAAGCGGAGTGTTGAGGCAGATGGTTGACTGCATTCTTCAGCAAGGCCACCAATGATCACGACTTTAAAAGCCGAAAAGTGGGCATAGAGTGGCAATGTTTTCCTGTTCAATAGGCCCCTTGCCGGAGACACGCGTTTGTACAGTCATGTACAACGGGAAAACAAACCACCTTTGCAAGAGATCTCCACAGTCAAAATCACCAGAAAATGGGTTGAGAGGCATTGTCTTGCGCCTTTGATCATGAGAAGGTTTGTTTTTTCAACCCTAGGTCCGGCTGGTGTTGCATTCGTATCATCTGGAAGTCGACCTCTGCGAAGAAGTTTGTTTAGGCGCCGCTGACCAGTCATGTGTTTCACCTGGAACAAGGGGTCACTGTGGCTAATGTCATTTCCTAGTGTACGCATTTGAATTTTGATTTGTTTTGGGTCCGATTCAATTTTTTCCAAAAGGCCTATCGGGTTAAGATATGCCACTTGTCACAAAATGACTGTGAGGCCCTGAGCTGAGTGAATAATCACAGACACCGCAGTCACAGACAGAGAGACACGTAGGCGAGTCGTCGGTGAACTAGCTCGTCGCCTGGGGACCTGTGCCTCTGGTGGGACTCACTCAGTCACTGCCTACGATTTAGCTAATCGTGGTTAACTCCTCAATCCTACGAGTTCATACCTTGACCTGCTTCAGGCTCTTTACTTCAATAGAATTTGACACGACGTGACATGATATGTGTACATTTTGTAGTGCATGGGCGTAGTGTATTTTGCATGGCTGAAAATGAGAAACATCTTTGACGGATTTGACAAGAGATTGAACGCATAGATCTTTGCCAATCATTATATTTTTCACAACAGCAAGAAGGTTTGTATTATGATGTTCCGTACCTGCAGCTGCAAATCGCCTTAGGGCGAAAGTAAAGAGCATAAATGAACTAAAATACGATATTTTTCGAGCAAACTTTGCCCATAATTTGTGATTGCTTTACGGTAATGCATTTTACTATTTGACAGATAATAATTTAAAATGCTTCAATAAAAAGTACTGTGAGATACTACCTTACAACAAATTACCATTATTTAATTAAGTTTACTTTAATTAGGCTGTTAAATGACTTTCGTCGACAACATATGTCGTAATTAGTTAAATTTTGGTCGATAGGGGGCACGAAATTTCATTTCCTGGCTTTTCTTCCAAAATATTATTTTGCAATCAATTTTCATCCTCAAAAGCATCGAATTCGAAACAAATTGATATTCAAATTGTGCAGTTATGTAGCTAGAATATATCTAAAGCTGTCTAGGACATTTCAGTTATGTCTCTTGTAAGACCAGACGTTGGAAAGGCGGGGACGACCCATGTAAATTTTTCCTGCCAGAGATGTCGTCAGCCTTTGAGACTGGACCATTCATTCAACTCTGTTGACAGGACCTACTTCACTGAAGTTTCAGGTGATTTGATCGTTAGGGCTTGATTGTAGTTGTTGTGGTCTTGTAGAATGTGATCGTAAGCCCCACTGCATTCAGCAGTTCTGCTAGACTAGTCGAATGAACCATGGGCCTAACTACAGAATAGCCGGGACGGGTCCACCTAATGTGCGTCCGGAACTCTGTTTGCGCGTCCGGAGCGCGTCCGGAAGAGAAAGTGCGCGTCCGGAACAATTTCCTATGTAAATATGAACCTATTGTTGCATTAGATGGCTTAAATAGCATTTTAATTCCATGTAGAGAAAATAAAATTGAAAAAAATCTTTTTGGTGACTTGTATTTTACAATTTTCAGCGAGGTGGTTAATTACTAATGCCATACTCATATCCCAACTTCCTTACGCGCCTTCTCCTGTTGTGGTCGTCTAAGTCGGTATGAGTTTGTCTTTGCGTGCCGTGGGATAAGGGGCAATAGCAATTATTGTGAAGCCAATTTGCGCTTTTAGGGGGGAGGGGAGGGGATCGAGGGGGGCGGGGGAAGGGGGTCAACAAAATTCATTCCATGTGCTGAGACACCAGATACCAGTCTAATCCATTACAACACGGCTACTATCGAAATTCTGCAACTGCAACAACAATTGGTTGAGGAGAAACGTCAGTAAACTGGGATTTGATGGCTGTGTAACACCCAAATCACCCCGCTGAAAATTGTAAAATACAAAGTCACCAAAGAGATTTTTTCCAATTTTATTTTCTCTACATGGAATTAAAATGCTATTTAAGCCATCTAATGCAACATTAGGTTCATATTTACATAGGAAATTGTTCCGGACGCGCACTTTCTCTTCCGGACGCGCTCCGGACGCACAAATTGTTCCGGACGCGCATTAGGTAGACCGGCCGGGACAGTATAATAGTTCTGTACATTTTGTACACTCTGTCCCTCTGTACATTATGTACACATTCCTATCATTTAGCACAGAGTGTCCTGGGTATTCTGCAGTTGCTCCGAACCATGTTTAAGTATAACGTAATCGGCCGCCCCAAAGGCAAAGAGTAAAAAAGACAATCTTTTTTGAATTCATTTTCAGCTCCTTTGGCAAATCAAAATGATAGAGAAGACACAGTGGACCTCATCCCTGAGGCCGCACAGACAGGGTTTGTCACAGAAGGGGCGTCTCGACGCACAATCAAACCACTTCGACTTGTCTCTGTTGAGAGCGGGAATGACTTCACACTCCTTGGGGTCTCTGATGGTGGAAACATGGAAAACTTGAGTCACAGATTAAAGGTAGGTATAAGTATTTTTTCTCAAACCGAGTCATTGACCCATGGAACAGCCTACCAAACCATATTGTTAACGCAGAGTCTCTAAATATATTTAAAAACCAGATAGATGCCCACTACAAATCTGAGTCATTTAGCCTGGACCCAAAACCAATCCTAAACCCTCGCTTCCACCCCACCGCACTCCCGCAATCAGCAGAAAAAGTTAAGAAGAAAAAACCTGCTACAGGCTAAAAAGCCTATTTGCAGTAATATATGTATGTATGTATGTATGTATAAGGTAGTGATCTTATCCTGGCCTACTAGTAATAATGCTAGTTGTGACTTTGTCCTCGAAAGACTCCGGAGGGTCATTCACCAAAAAAGGTATGCACATCCGTGACCATGGAAATCTATTAAAGCACCTTGTGGCAGGCAGGCACCAGCAGTGGGCTGAGCTTCAATCCTCACCCCAATTGACTAATTCTGGACCAAAATCAATGCCCCTTTGTGTAGCCCAATTATTGTCACCCTCTCCCACAAGATAAAAAGCCCCAAAGAGGTAACAACATTGAGTTAAATTAGGAGCACCTCTATCTTTCTATTGGAGGACTCTCAAGCGGGAATTTCTGCTCTAGACTTGTAATAGTCAGATTTCACGAGAGGCATTCTTCTTCTTAGCATTCGATTTTGTTTTAAATTTATGGCTATATGTATACTAATAGAACCAGGCCTATGTCATTGTCTGTCTCTGATAAACCTGGCTGTCCTCTCTTGTTCCTCCCCTGATCCGTAGAGCTTAGTCTCCATTGATGCACCGTATGGCCTTTGAGCCAGTCTCTCGGTGTCCGAGATTGGGCAGGTCTGGAGCACATGCTCTGGTGTCTGAACATTTCCCTTTTATGCATGTAGGTGATGAGCTACCTATTTGATGTGATGTCAGGCCAGTCTGAGGTGGACCATCCACTTTGCGAGGAATGTACAGACACCCTCCTCGATCAGTTGGATCAGCAGCTAAGAATTACTGAGGATGAGTGTAAGGAATACAGGTAAGGCATCAAGTAAGGTAAAGTGATGCAGTTATTGCCCTATACAATTATAATTTATTCATAGCCTGTAAGTGTGGAAAACAGATTGCAGTAGGCCATAATAATGCACACTAAGGCTATAATTTTACCAGGGCCATAATTGTACCCATGTGTTTCTCATTGGGGCAAAGAATGGCAATGGTGTGTATTATGCCTAGGGGCCCCTGTATATATCAGTGTCTTATCAATGTCTCCACCTGAAGATTGACCTTCATCTAATTCTTTTTTCAAATTTTCAGGGACTTCCTAGAGAAACTTGGAACAAACCAAGAGACTGTTGATGAGGCTGCGTTAGATTCGGAGCTAGAGCAGGTCAGTCTTTTTAAAAAGGTTCTCGGGTTCGTCCTAGTTCCTTGGGATGAAGTGTACTTCTTCTGGCGTGACTTCTTTGGATTGGATTTTTTGGCTGCTTGGGATGACTCGGCTTTAGGTGTGGGAAAAGTTCATGTAAAACCCAAAATCCTTGTCTGGCTCTTGGATTCTGGGCATGAATTTTTTTTTCATTCGTTTATTTATTTATTTTGTGTATTTTATTGTATGTATTTTATTGTATGTATTTTATTGTATGTATTTTATTGTATGTATTTTATTGTATGTATTTTATTGTATGTATTTTGTTTTATTTATTTTATTTTATTTATTCATTTATTGTTAACTTTTAAATTTAAATTGAATTAAATTAAAAAAATTTTATTCTGTATTTTTGTCACGAAATGAGCCAAGTCGTTGTAATGATTGGTTTTCTTACCCTACAGCTCCGGTCAGAAGAAAAGGCATTAGATCAACAACTCGAAAGTATCGAGTCGGAGCGTCTTCATCTGGCCGACCAGCTGCAGCAGGAGAAGGAGGAGTCTAAGCGACTGGAGGAGGAGGAGTCATGCTATTGGAAGGAGTATAATGAGTACAAGAGACAGTTGTTAGATTTGGAGGAGTGCCAAAGAAGGCAAGTTGACCTTGTAAACAATTTGACATTGTTGGTAATATTTGATGAATACAAGTTGCTATTTAGCTAATGCATGTCATATATCATATTCAGTAGAACACCTCTTTTAGAGACACCCTCTGGACTGACAGGTGCTGTCCTTAATACTAGTGAAGCGTCCAGATAAGAGAGGTCAAATCGATTGGAAACAGCCAATTTGGTCCTGAAACTAGTGTCCTTGAAATATTGAGTCTGTCATATCTGTCCTTAGAGCAGTGTTGACTAAGGGAGGTTCCAATGAACATGTATTGTATCAGACAACCATTTTGGGTCCAAAACTAGTGACTTTAATAGAGAGGGTGTCCTTAATAGAGAGGCATCTGCTAAGGGAGGTTCTGCTGTATCAGTTTTCTTCATTCTTCTTTTTAGTGTTGACAACCAACTCAGATACGCCCAAGCACAACTTGATAAATTGAAGAAAACAAATGTGTTCAACGCTACATTCCATATATGGTAAGAAAACAAATGTGTTCAATGCTACATTCCATATATGGTAAGAAAACAAATGTGTTCAATGCTACATTCCATATATGGTAAGAAAACAAATGTGTTCAACGCTACATTCCATATATGGTAAGAAAACAAATGTGTTCAATGCTACATTCCATATATGGTAAGAAAACAAATGTGTTCAATGCTACATTCCATATATGGTAAGAAAACAAATGTGTTCAATACTACATTCCATATATGGTAAGAAAACAAATGTGTTCAACGCTACATTCCATATATGCTAAGAAACAAATGTGTTTAATGCTACATTACATATATGGTAAGAAAACAAATGTGTTCAATACTACATTCCATATATGGTAAGAAAACAAATGTGTTCAATATTACATTCCATATATGGTAAGAAAACATATGTGTTCAACGCTACATTCCACATATGGTAAGAAAACAAATGTGTTCAATACTACATTCCATATATGGTAAGAAAAAACACCTTTCCTTCATCAATAGATGCTGAAGACAGTAAGTGGAGCCTGGAATAGGTACAAATACATTGTGGTGTCTGGTTGAATATAATTTATTTTTCATCCAATTCCAGGCACAGTGGTCACTTTGGCACCATCAACAACTTCAGGCTGGGTAGGCTGCCAAACGTCCCGGTATGTTTGTTACGTGTTAAAAAGTTCAGCCTAGCATTGAGTGAATTTCATCACACGACACTAGCTGATAATGACGCGCCATCAGGTTCTCATACCTAAGGCTTGTGGTTGGACATTGCAGACGCTCTTTGCGCCAGCCCTCAATAATGAATATTGCTGAAGGAATTGATACCAAACTGGATGTATTGGCTGTCTCACCAAACACTGCAAGGTGGGAGCTAAAATTAAGGTAAAACTATCATGTATTGCAGGTTGAATGGAATGAAATCAACGCCGCCTGGGGGCAGACTGTGTTACTACTCCACTCGTTGGCAAAGAAGATGAACCTGACGTTTCAGCGCTACCACCTCGTGCCATATGGAAGTCATTCCTTCCTCGAGTCGCTGACAGACAAGTCGAAGGAACTGCCACTGTACGGATCGGGGGGGATTCGTTTTTTCTGGGACACAAAGTAAGTCAATATACAGTAGAACCTCTCTATTAAGGACACCTCCGGGACTGGCAAGTGCTGTCCTTAATAGAGAGGTGTCCTGATAAGAGAGGTCAAATTGAATAGTAACTACCAATTTGGGACCAAAACTAGTGTCCTTAATAGAGAGGTGTCCGCTAAGGGAGGTTCCATTATCATAGTCTAAAGGCCTACACCGTTTGTTAAAAATTTTGAATTGCGGAAATACATACTAAATATAAATTTCAACATTGCCGTTGTGTAGTCCGATATACAAGTACTATGAATACCAAGTTTAAACAAATTTCAAGATTGCCGTTGTGTAGTCTGATATACAAATACTATGAATACCAAGTTTAAACAAATTTCAACATTGCCGTTGTGTAGTCTGATATACAAATACTATGAATACCAAGTTTAAACAAGTTTCAACATTGCCGTTGTGTAGGCTGATATACAAATACTATGAATACCAAGTTTAAACAAATTTCAACATGTGGAGGGAATATTTAGGTGGCTAATATGCCAGTTAGGGACCTGTCTTGTTGTTGATTCAGCATTAGATATATTCTTCAAACAAGCCTTAACCCTTTCAAGGCGGCATCTATTTTGGGGCCATTGCCATCATGTACTGACACTGGATACTAATACTGAACAGTCCAGCTTAATTTTATCTGAACAGTCGAAACTATTCAAAAGTGTTGCCATCTATACCATCAGAAACTAAGGTTCCCTGAGTGCATTAACCTTGTTTAGTGAGGGTGCTACCAAGTGCTAGTAAATGAATACATTGCATATCAATAGTGGTGTATGACGTGCTATGTACGTCATCCACACGTCATGGGGCGATGTACACAACGTTCATTAAATTCATGAAGGCAATGTCCGTGAGATTGTTCATTCCCATTTTCAGATTTGACCACGCGATGGTCGGATTCTTAGACTGTCTGCAGCAGTTCAAAGAGGAGGTAGAAAAGGGTGACACACAATTCTGTCTGCCGTACAAGATGGAGAAGGGGAAGATCGAGGATGCCAGCACTGGGACTTCTTATTCAATAAAGTAAGTTGTTGTGGCAGTCTAAGGGAATTTTCACTTGCTGAAAACCTCTACGAGGTTGCATATTTGTGTTGGTAAAAAAACCATAAAGCTTTTCAAAAGTTCAAAAAAATCCGTAATTTCCTAATGTTCGAAAGTGTGATGTTGTGCAATTTGAATGAGATAGTTGAAGTATCGCCATCCTTCCAACGCAGAAGAAGAAAAAGAAGTAACATCAGGAAGCTGTAGGACAACCAGTGGGAACGAACGTCATTATACACCCCACATACAACAAATGTGGGGTCTATATTGAGATTACTAGGAGAAGGTACTAGGCTTCTGCATTCTTCCCAGGTTATATTATGGAGGTAGTCCAGCAAAACTGCTATTTCAACTGAAAAACTGTCACCCCTGTCCCATCAAACTAAACTCGATCTAGTGCACCTGGCAAAGATTTTTTCGAGAAATTTGGATAATTTTGATGACTTTGAAGCGTTTTTATGCGCCGATTTACTGATTTGCTTTCAAATCTCCGGCATGATTCTGTCAATCACACGTATATAAGCATAAGCTCTGCCCTGTAATGGTGACGTCATATCCTCATGCATCATGGCGGCGGTATCTCTTTGCCGAAGTGGCGAGCTGTCGAGTATTTTGAGCAAAGAACGACGGTTGACATGGTTAAATGAAGGAATAAAATAAAGGAATAGCCTTAAATGCTTATCGATGATCCATCCTGCCCATCTGAAAAGGTTAGGGTGCTGTTTAAATGTTACTGAGCGTATGATTTTGAGAAAGCGCGAGCGTGTATGTCCGGAAATAGATCATCCGCGAAACCGAATAGACTTCACTTCTCCATACGTGTACTGTGTGGGCCCGTGGGGGCTATCAAATTTGCTGACAAGCAAATTTCAAATTTCTAGTATTGATAGTTGTGTCGTCTCGGGGCAGGCACTTACAAATCCGAGGCCATCATCCTTTGATCGATTAAAAGAACCAGTGGCAGTCAAGAGAAATTTCTGCGGGAGTGATGATTGAGTTTTGCCTTTCTTCGTTTCAGGATTCAGTTTAACTCTGAAGAACAGTGGACCAAGGCTTTGAAGTTCATGCTGACGAATCTGAAGTGGGGACTGGCTTGGGTCTCATCACAATTTGCCAATAAGTAAAGGAGAGGAAGATGTGTTTTTTCGGTGCCATAATAGGGTCTGTAAACATTTTCAGCGCTACTGTTTCACCCCCAACATCCCCTTTTCAGACCTCAAGGGAAAAAAATCTATCCGCAATAACTAATAAGGTTTTTGCAATAGCTTCCCCAAGACCTGAGCTTGCTGAATCAACAGAAAAAGGATTACTGCACCCACTAGCTGTATTTTATTTTTTTGGTTGAAAAGTGACTAAAGGTGACCAAAATGACCCCCATTTCTGCACACCCTTAAGGCCCCTCTGGTCTCCAGCTCCACATTCATATTGAGGAGATTCTCTGAAGCTATCAAAAGCGCTGTGCTTGTTTCGCTTCCCACGATAGTTGGTCATTTTACCAATTTGGATGGAAAAATGCTTCTGCTGTGTGCCCTGCCCCCTCCGGGTCAATGTGGCACAGCCTTAGACTTAAAAATCAGGTTAGATAATGTTAGTTAACAACACATGTATAAAGAATTTTTATGAATTTGATGATGATGAATAAGTGTGTAAATTTTGTATCATACCTTGTACAAAAATAAATCTGTCATAAATTATGTAAACTTCTCATTGAACATTTTGTTTTTCTGTTTATGTTTTGTAAAACTGAAAATTGAGGCATGTCACATCTGTCCTGAAGAGAGTCTCGGGACCAATAAGTTCGCCCCATCCTCAAACGCCCACCCTAAAAACAAATCTTTAAGTAACCCCCACACCCTGGTCTTGAGACAAAATATTCATGACATCTCGTCTTGGTACCATTCACTGGCATCCTCGAAATTACATCGCTAATCGTCATCTAGCCTTTGGAGCAATATTTATGTCATTACTTTCCCTGAGATTGAATCGTCATCTAGCCTTTGGAGCAATATTTATGTCATTACTTTCCCTGAGATTGAATCGTCATCTAGCCTTTGGAGCAATATTTATGTCATTACTTTCCCTGATATGGAATCGTCATCTAGCCTTTGGAGCAATATTTATGTCATTACTTTCCCTGAGATTGAATCGTCATCTAGCCTTTGGAGCAATATTTATGTCATTACTTTCCCTGAGATTGAATCGTCATCCGGCCTTTCGACTGATATTTATGTCATTATTTTCCCTGATGTGGAATCGTCATCTAGCCTTTCGACCAATATTTATGTTACTACTTTCCCTGAGATGGAATCGTCATCTAGCCTTTCGACCAATATTTATGTTACTTCTTTCCCTTAATGGAATCGTCATCTAGCCTTTGGAGCAATATTTATGTCATTGCTTTCCCTGAGATTGAATCGTCATCTAGCCTTTCGACCGATATTTATGTTACTACTTTCCCTGAGATGGCATCATCATCTAGCCTTTGCACCAACATTTATGTTACTACTTTCCCTGAGATGGAATCGTCATCTAGCCTTTCGACCGATATTTATGTTACTACTTTCCCTGAGATGCATCGTCATCTAGCCTTTGGAGCAATATTTGTGTCATTACTTTCCCTGATATGGAATCGTCATCTAGCCTTTCGACTGATATTTATGTCACTACTTTCCCTGAGATGGCATCGTGATCTAGCCTTTGGAGCAATATTTATGTCATTACTTTCCCTGATATGGCATCGTCATCTAGCCTTTGGACCGATGTTTATGTCATTTCTTTCCCTGAGGTGGAATCGTCATCTAGCCTTTGGAGCAATATTTATGTCATTACTTTCCCTGATATGGCATCGTCATCTAGCCTTTCGACCGATGTTTATGTCATTTCTTTCCCTGAGGTGGAATCGTCATCTAGCCTTTCGCCTGATATTTATGTCACTACTTTCCCTGAGATGGAATCGTCATCTAGCCTTTGCACCGATATTTATGTCAATACTAGACTTTCCCTGAGATGGAATCGTCATCTAGTCTTTGCACCGATATTTATGACACTACTGTCCCTTAGAGAGAATCATCATCTAGCTTTTGGAGCAATATTTATATCACTACTTTCCCTGAGATGGAATCGTCATCTAGCCTTTCGACCAATATTTATGTCATTACTTTCCCTGAGATGGAATCGTCATCTAGCCTTTCGACCAATATTTATATCACTACTTTCCCTGATATGGCATCGTCATCTAGCCTTTTTAGCAATATTTATGTCACCTCTTTCCCTGATACGGAATCGTCATCTAGCCTTTGGAGCAATATTTATGTCACTACTTTCCCTGATATGGCATCGTCATCTAGCCTTTTTAGCAATATTTATGTCACCTCTTTCCCTGATACGGAATCGTCATCTAGCCTTTGGAGCAATATTTGTGTCATTACTTTCCCTGATATGGAATCGTCATCTAGCCTTTCGACTGATATCTATGTCACTACTTTCCTGAGATGGCATCGTGATCTAGCCTTTCGACCGATATTTATGTTACTACTTTCCCTGAGATGCATCGTCATCTAGCCTTTGGAGCAATATTTATGTCACTACTTTCCCTGATATGGCATCGTCATCTAGCCTTTGGAGCAATATTTATGTCACTACTTTCCCTGATATTGCATCGTCATCTAGCCTTTGGAGCAATATTTATGTCATTACTTTCCCAGAGATGGAATCGTCATCTAGCCTTTGGAGCAATACTTATGACACTACTGTCCCTGAGGCAGAATTGTCATCTAACCTTTGAAGCAATATTTATGTCACTGCCTTCACTGAGACGGAATTGTCATGCACTACTTTCCCTGAGACGGAATCACATCAAAGATCCATCTGTCTCACCTCCACCTTGGGAATCTGTCTCACCTCCACCTTTGGAATCTGTCTCACCTCCACCTTGGGACGAATATTTGCACTCGTCCTCAAGACGAGGTGGTCAGTGTTATCATCACCTTGAACCAATGTTTACGTCACAATCGTCCTCCAAAGGAAATCACTAAAGTTCCATTGCCTTTGGGTCAATGTTTTTGTCATAATCTGGCCTCAGTACAAAATACTAATGTCACTGGTTAATTATGTCTGATTAGTACCAGCTACCTTTGCCGTTGGACCAATATTCATGTCACATCCGTCCTGAAGACCACTCGTTGTTCCATGTAGAGAGACAAGTTTTCGGTTAGTTCTAATTTTTTTCCAGGTACTAGTGTTCTCCATGTCACTTTTGGAAAATCGTCAGTGTGCCAGTGTGGACAGTGTGCTGTAGATGGAATTTTCTGCAGAAAATGAACATAATAAAAATCATGCGAAGGCAATGTTTTTTCAAGACGTTGTGACCACCCCTTAGGATCAATATTAGTTGTACTTCCACCTATCAAATCCCCGTGTCTTTTGAGCTTACACCTATGAATTGCCGTGTCTAAATAGACCCGTGTGTCAAATCCCCGTGTCTATTAGCCCCATCGAGCTCGATGGGGCTAATCGGGGGCTAATTTAGACCCGTGTTCAACACGGGATTTTTGATAGGTGGAACTCTGAATAGATACGGCAATTGCAAGTTCTAAGATCCGGCGACAGATGGCACAGATGGCCTCGGTATTGCGCATGCGAAATTCCCCTCAAACGGGAAAGAAACACAGGACAGCACCCTACCTACAGCGCACCTGTCGCCGGGGCTATTAACCATTATCTAACACCACTGGTAGGTGTAAGTGCGCCCCGGGTTTTTTGACACACGGCGAAGACACGGGTCTTGAAAAAACACGGGGTTTTATGATATGTGGAACTACGACTATAGATGTCACAGCCGTCCTCAAGAGAGAAAACTTGTATCACCTCATATCTGACGAATTCTCACTGCACTATCGACAGAATCAATCTTTGATCTGCCAGGGCGCTCTGCAAAGTCCAATCAAGTTCCCGATTTTCCATGTTGATCCATAATGTTAACATTGCTCAGCTTCCGGACAACACGTGGATGGGCGAAGGCCATGTGGAAGTTCATGATGTGATTTTCAAAGTAGGTATAGACCAAGTAAAGAAGAAATAATTACAAATCGTCAATTTATTCTTTAACAACAAAGTTATCACAATTAGACAATAATAGACATAACGATTTATAACGACTTATGTTCATGTACACAAAAGTATATGCTAAGGCTTAGAGGTTATGATTATACATGTACAAAGACAATATTTATGTCACAGAATTGTTTTTCTATATTATTTCACATCAAACTCTAACTGATTACAATGATTAAATAGAAGTAATTTTCCTGTTCATGAAAACCTCGTAGAGACAAAAGTCTGGAGTATTGTACTGGTTTCCGCCCCTGTCCAGCCCACTCGAAGACCTTTGGGGAACACGCCTGCTCATTGCACAATATCGAAGTTAACAAAAACAGAACATGCAATACATGTAGTTGACCACATGTAGAAGGAGAAAATGTCCCCTTGGAGCAAGTGTCCGGCCCTATTAAAATCTGACGAATTATGTTACAAAATGTATGCGGTTCTATAGAGGCCGTAACCGCCAATAGCTTAGAGATGTTAATAGCGAAACCCGGATATCTTCTACCCCAAATGAAAGAGAAAGCAGCGACAATCACAACCAGTCTTTAGGCGTTTAGTTCCATGTTGTCCTGACAGATTTCGCCTCGGTGAGCGAAGTATAATGGGTGATATGAATAAAGACTAGCAAATGCTTTTACTCCGGTTTTGTACAGGAAGGCCAAGTGTAAATGTACATGGAGATTTAGATAAAAGCATTTGCTATCTTTATTCATATCATCCATTGTGTCGAGAGGGAAAGGAAATTCGTCGTTACCCGCTCATTTTATCATTTTACCTTTTCATTGTTTTCAGGAAAAAACCCATATATATATTGGTGACTTTTTTGCAATAATTGTTCCAATTATTCGTTTTGGATTTTAATGGTCTAACAAAAAGTATACACGACAACAGAACATTATATACAGTAGAACCTCTCTATTAAGGACACCATCGGGACTGACAAGTGCTGTCCTTAATAGAGAGGTGTCCGCTAAGGGAGGTTACACTGTAACAGCACCAGGGCAAAACAATCATGCATGTCTACTTTGGTTTAGCAATAATATTAGGGTCAGTTTCGCATCAGATAAAAAAGCCAATCACTACGTACTGGAAAGTATCCCAACTCCCTGACCTAGAACCTATTCGGGCCGCACAGTTCAACCAAGAATTAATAACAAAGACTGACTTTGATAATTCTTGGTCTAACTTACATGTTATATAGCAGCATACATGCTGTACACCTATAGCTTTAATAGAATATAGCCGTACCCGATGTACACGTACTGCGCACACATTCGCATCCTGGCACCAGTGCGAGTTTTCAATAAATAGGCCTAGGCCTACTCCACCTCTCAATTGGAGTATCAAAAACCTTAATCTCAGGATGACACATTCATGGTTTTCGGATTATCTTCGGCTTGTCTTCGACCATCTTTGAAATCGGCTTTGGTGGGTGAAAATCTAACATGTCTGACTAAGATTTAAGAGTTAATCATGAAATAAATAACCCGACAAACGGACCACCCCATTGTCATTTGATTGAAATCTAAAGCTATCAGGGATTAGAGCTTACCAAAATACTTGTAAATGCGAAATACCCAGCGCCACACCTGTCGAAAGCGGTCCATTTATGGAGTTATTTATTTATGACAGAGTTTGAATATCATTGTTAAACATTGTTGTCATTGCACTCCCAAAGCCTCGCGTCAAAAATCTGAGTATCAATTTCAGGTATGACATTGTGACAACCTAGTCACATCTGTTGTAGTTCAATATAGTGCCGGGATTTTGATATTAGCAAATCTAAAGCAGGAGTTCTTTCAAATCACCTTCTAAACCATATCATTGATTCAAAAGCCTGCATCAAAATGGCCTTTGTGCACGATGTTTTTTGGGATCTTTTTCAAATATCCCTACGCGTGTGCAGGGAGATGCGCATGTGTACAACATAAAAAATGAGTAATAGTGGCCAAACTGCTTCAAGTCTGTCCTGATATCAGTCAGGTGACGGGCAACCTGAATCTTCAATCAGTGAGTTTCATAGGTTTGGATCAAGTTCTTCATGTCAAGCGACAGAAACACAATTTTAACCATTCAAAACAACGTTCAAGCAACATAAAATCATCAACAATGTAATCTCTCAGTTCGTCTTCTCCCCAGCTAGTCCTATAAAAATATAAATTTTCCTATACACGAATTACATCACATCTTGCACTGTTCCTTTTTCCTCCATGGATGTCGCCCTGGTCCACGACTTCAGTTTTAAATGAATCATGCCACATCTGAAAAGAGATTGAAACAACGCATAATGAGAAGGGCAGCTATGATCAACGCATCATTGTTATTGTAATACTCACGGGTCCCCAATGTGTTTATCATATATTCTAAAACACCTGGGTTTAGAATGAACCGCACATTACAGTGTAAATGCCAATGCGTCCACGCAGCCGCGTTTTGAATTCAGCGGGTATGGTCAACCAAAACTGCTTTGATTGGTGCAAAATATGGAAGAAGTCAAAAATCATTTAAAACCACATTATTCGTTCTTTAATAGCATTCCGCGAAGTTACTTTTTATAGCTCACAAGGTCATTTGCATAAGATATTGATGACGTTTTAGTCACGTGACAGTCGGACATCGACACTTATTTCTACGCATTTGAGCTTATTTCAAAGTCAATTATCTTTGACCCTGCATTGTTTTTAGCATGAATGATACCATAGAGTCAGAGAGAGAAATATTCAGAACAATTATGTAGTATTTCCAACACTCGGACATGTGCCAGATTGAATCTAACTAGTTAGAAAGCCTGAATCCATTACGAAACCGCATGTTTGTCCGACATTGCCTGTAATTCAGCGATGGGGAAATAGAGGGCAGCAGCTGCAGTGACGTCATCTTCGCGGAATGCTATTTGAGATTATTTAGAATAGAAATTGAAACCTCACTGTGGGTATTGATTGTCGCTCGGGTGGAGCTAAAATGTTGGCCGAAACCGGTTTTGGTCTACAATTTAGCTCCACCCACGCGGTTCAGTTCGGTATCAATTCCTAAAAACTAATGTTTATCTGGCTGAGCTGGCAGTATAAACTGCCATACGGTAGGCTGTACCTCAACAGTCGATCTCCCGAGTCATCGCCCGGCATGACCCATGACCTTAACCAATCGTCTGTTTTACTTTGATATCAGAATCAATATTTGATATTAATATCAAGCCGGTATCAATATTAGCATCCAATTAACACTAAGAGATCCGATTAGGATTAATGTGCAATCTGTAGCAGTCTGAACAACTAATCTCATGATATATACTCGTTGGCAAAAAAGGGCGCTTTCTTGCGATATTTCGGTGGATTGAGTTTCCGGTAGTTCGACTGCGGGGCAGAGACATGTATTCCTCCTCAACGGAAGTGTGGCCTAAAGTCAAAGAGGGCATACTAGAATGTCAAGACTTGGTAAATGGGTAAAATTGGATCAAAGTTTCAATTTCTGGTGGATTCTAAATCTATACCGAGTCAGGCCATCTCAGGAATGTGCTTTTTGATAATACATATATTGAAAAAGAAGGGCTCACTGGCCAGTTTAGATTAGTTGGTCGCCGAAATCAGTGCGCGTGTGTTAATTTGAGAAGACGATTTACACGAATCTATTTTTCTCAGGCATTTGGTATTGGAACTTTATGAAAAAGCAGTCTTCGCCTTTTAATGTGAAGAGGAATTCTCATTCAGCGTTTCTGCGGTTTTTTCCTATCATGCGCCGCCGCTATAACCCGCCACGAATTGAAGCGGAACACAGCATTACTCGCGTCAGAAATGATCTGGTTGCCATGGTGATGGTTGCAACAGAACCGGGAACATCTGGCGGGAAGCAGCAATAGTTGGCGATAATGCCCTTGTAATGAGAAACGGAGAATGGTGGATTATAAAATCAGACTCCGCGGAAACTGACTTTGTCTCTGATTTCCGGGGCCAGGTGTGCAGCGGAATGTCCAGATGTAATTTTCAATCTTTCGTAAAATACACCGCGTAACTAACTTAAAAGCCATTTCGAAAATTCTGTATTGAACTGGTCCTCAGGGTTACTTTTTGACATTTCACAACTTTACCTTTTATATCACTAACTGCCGCCATCTCGTCGTTCCAAAAATAATCTCTCAACTTCCTGATGTCATCAAAAATCCCCCTGAATGATTGGTTAATATTTCCAAAGCTACTCCCATGCCCCCAAAATAGGAAACATATTCGAATGGTGCGTTGGAAAAATCTTGGTGCGGCGAGCAGGTCAGGAGAGGTATTGTCCAAAGGCATCATATGACTTTCCCCCCGCCGCACCACCGCCGCGCCCACCACTGCTGCCAGGTTTTTGTTTTTGTAAGCTCGGTACCGACATGTAGCCGCGGCCATGTTGGTTCCCTCGGTTGTTGCCATCCTGGCGGTTCGAGAATCCGGAATGAGCCATCGAGATTGAGATTGTCGGTCTGACAGGGAGTGTGGACACATTCATTTGCGGACCATTGTTCCGCGGTCTCGTCGCAGTATACCCCCTGTTCGCCCCTAAACACCCGCAAGCGTCAGAGCCACCCTCCTCCTTGGGTTTAAACACAGACAACAAATCCCAGTCCCGGCATTTGCCTCGTTTTCGATAGTGATAGTGCAGGAATGACGCAATCAAAAAACTTATAAATATGAAAGCAATGAGAAAGTAAGGTATCCAAAGTACGTTGGCGGGAACATGAGGTTTTTCCGTCGTCACGGCTCCCTCTTTCGGCCGAGGTGTCGTATCCACCATAGTCCCGAGCTCTCTTCCACTCCACAGATATTTCATGCGGTGGCTTGCCCCGCCATTTTGATTCGGGCCGCTATTGGTTGATAACTCGTGTCGACATGGTTACAGCTAAAATGTACGTTCCTACTGGCTGATTTGAAATCGGATTGTCCAATGATTTGTCACCACGCCTCGTGCTTTCAGGATGACTGCATCTCATTTCTCCAGCGTTCCTGCAAAAAGAAACATTGAAAAAATATTCAGAAGTTGTCACATTTTCTCTCGAAGAAGTGCTCGATACAGGTACCAGGATTGTGTTGAGATATCCAATTTGTAATGTATCTGAAAAATAATCTATATCAGCATATTATACAGGTACCGTTGAAGAGATTCATTCGTCACGTAAATACTCCAAAGTTATAGAATATTCTTCCGACAATAAATGAGGGTGAAAATTATATGTTATCACTTGCTTCCGAATTTTCAGTACTTATACACGCAGTTAATAATGTTGCATAACATGAATCAGAGTTCTGTCCAGAACCACCCTAAAGCCCCAGATCATCCTCGAATCACTGGGTTAGTTGCATGCTCCATGCTTCGTAAATGCAAAGTGTCAGGACTCGGCATTTACCAAGCTCAGTAATATATGCAAGGGGAGGAGCATCCAACTGACCCTAGTATTCGAGGCTGTGAACGAGCAGTCTCGGAAATTACTGAAGGACGTCGGCAATGTATGACTGTGTATGTATATGCATTTATAGTTCCAGCTGGAACTATAATTCTACATTTACGACTGCCATCAATTTAAGAAAGATAAATACATCTCTTCTTTAAACGAAGTCCTCATAGAGATTATGCAGGCGCGTTGCTCCGATACATATCTAACGTCTTCCTGACGAACGATCTCTCTTGAAAGTCTTCTTGAAATTGGTTCTGGAAAGCAATGCGATTCGGCAGCAGATGAGAGCCTTGTGATGCAAATGAGGCATTCGCTTGGGAAAGGGTTTTCTGGTTGCCGCAATGCATTGGTACGCTAGCTTTCAACATGTCTGTCAGCTCTTTTTGTTTAAAACACTGACGCTGGAATACATTCTAATGTCAGTGGTAAAAACCACACTTCAAAAAAGAAATTATTAAATTCACTACGCGCACTCGCAACTTTTTACTGTTTGGCTGATTTCAGTGCTGGGATTCACCTGCCACACTACGTATTGTAAGTTTTTCCGCTCGCTATGCTTCAGCAGCAGTAAATGGATATTAACAAAAACACGTTACTTCAAAGTTAAGTCAACTCAAGTGAACTTTTTGATATTGACCAACATGAATGTAATCAGGCTATGCTTATTATGATACCGGGGGCCTTCGGCCGCATCCTCTCCCCCATCAAGGTAATGAGCATGGCCCATCCCATTGTGTTTCCGGAAAAGTGTCAAAGAATCGCATATATGGCCAGTACGGGGCTCAGCCCGCGACATTCACATTATCAGCGCGACGCTCTAACCAGCTGAGCTAACCGGCCACTGCTTGTATTATAAAGTGTTGATCAGCGTCTTATTTCAATTTCCCACGAGAATCAACATTTTGCAAAGATATTTTCATGCCTTGGAATGCCGAAAGTAAGTAAGGTAAAATGGGGTATTTGTAGCCCCGGTCTAATTATAGCCCCCGGCAATGTTTTTGATTCATATTCAGGTAACCATGGAAATATTCAGTCAACGCAAGCACGGATATGAAAGAGGTGACTCTTGAGTATCACAACATAAATAGTTTTGGATTATGCAAGATGTTATGTAAGAGCTTTGGCTATAAGAAGTGAACAAATCAGACACATGCACAAAAGAAGTTGGGATCGAACATTTTGCTGGTACTATGAATTTTCCACACTTACAGAGCATCGATATATTTGAAACTTGGTTCAGGTGATCAGTATTGAGTGTAGAGAATGTCGGTTTAAGTGAATCTGCCCGAAAATCTCTTGCGTAACCGAAGTTATAGGTGAAAAAGGGGCTACAATTACCCCATTATACCTTACATCCCGCAAACGAGAGATGTTAATTGCTACATGTACTACCTGTGATAATAATCGTTTTGATGACGACAGAAAGATCGCTTGTCTGCGAGTCAAACCGGTCATCGCTGGGTTTTATACACCACAGATAGTTGTCACGACCCAAGGTCACGACCCATTCTTTCAACCACCACAATCGAGAGGGCCGGGTATAACCCAATTGCAAGATATTCAAACAGTCTTATCTTTATTGTGATGCGCACGGCCCTGCTTCGCAAATTGAATAATACAGCTCTTCGATCGATATAGATCAATTTTCTTGTGATGTATCGCGGTTCGATCAAAGCGTTTTATCAAATTCGACCAAATTGGAGAAGGAACTGCTTTTGTCAATATTGCATAATAGGGAACATATTTCATGGCGTGACGGCGTTAAAGGTAATTCCTCATGACTACTTGACATACAGTATTGCTTGAGCATGTCCTAGCGGAAGGTTCTCTAGGGGTGGGGGCAAAATGACACTTTTTGAGGTTTTTTCGCCCAAAATCACGGTAAAAAACAATTTTTTGGTGACTTCTAGGGAAGGAGCATTTGTCCCCCTGCTTCCCCTTCCCCTCGCAGCTACGCCCCTGCAGAACTTTTCAAAAACTGTTTACTGTGCTTAAGGATCCCAAATGGGCACGAACCGGAGAGTAAAATGTCCCGCAGACGATGGCGGTGCTAGATCACTATGAGTGTCAATGTATGAAATGGTGCCGTTTTATAGCAAGTAGCCGCAGACAGTCCCCAGTGCCCACATTCCGGCCATAAGAGTAATCTATCAAACTGCTTTTATAATGCACTGTGACAGAGCCCAGACATAGACACCGCAATCAGCGTCATTTGCAATACGCTCGCCACAATCAACTAAATTACATTTCGGATTACCGTGCGCGAGGAAGACTTATGGCTGGTTAATACTGAGAAACACCATAGTTTAATACAAGGATTTGTAATTGCTATGACAATAAATTGGCCAAAAGTTAGTTCTGCTCCGTCCGCATCCTGAGATTAGTTTTCATTACAAAATGAAAATTAAATATCGAGAGGCGGAGTATATTAAAAACCTTTGGTGTCAACACGGATGTAGATGCTCGCCATTTATCGTCCGCGTATAGTGTTGAAAATTTCATCATGTGCGCTGGGCATTTCCCGCCACCAAAGGCATCCATCCTTCCGACAGGTGATTTCCATCCATACATTTAACAACACTAATAACAACAACATGCAGATAGCTACTGGTCGAAAATAGTAGCGTTGCAATCAACAAGCTACATGTATTAGAAAAATGCGAAAAGTAGGCTATAAATCGCTCGGCTCCCCTGAACCTGCATTGTCGCAGACAATAGGTTGTCACGTGGACAATCACGTGTGTAATCAAGCGCCATTATTTCTGACCTCATTTGTTTAACATCATGATCTAATTTTGTGGAGCAATAAGTTGCCAATCAATACATATTGCTGAATAGAAGCAATATTGGTGTCTTCTAGTCCAGTTGATCGGACTTAATTGACGTCATTTGCTTAGCATCATGATCTGATTTCGTGAAGCAATAACTTGCTAATAAATATCCGTGATCAACAACATCTAATTTTGTGGAGCAATAAGTTGCCAATCAATACATATTGCTGAATAGAAGCAATATTGGTGTCTTCTAGTCCAGTTGATGGGACTTAATTGACGTCATTTGCTTAGCATCATGATCTGATTTCGTGAAGCAATAACTTGCTAATAAATATCCGTGATCAACAACATCTTGAGTATTTACATGAAGATGTAGATGTACATTCTCCTCTAAAGGAAGAAGAATTTGTTTTTCTTCAGTAAAAATGGCTTCCAGCAGGGCCGTGACCTCTCTTAATATTTTGCAATAAATATGACACACGACCGTACTGTACCCGTAGGCCTACCCAACGAACGCACGCTAGTCCTACAACCAGCTTACACACACCTGCACACCGGCAGATCAGCATAGTCTGCTAATACATCTTGACCCTCAATGTACATGTATTGACATCAGCTTGCGGAGGCTATACGAAGGCACCGCTGGAAGTTCATCAGAATGGCTCGTACATGTGTATTGTGGCCGTCAGGGAGCGGCACACAGTGGCATTTTCGAGGTATTATCCTCTGCCCCACTTATATTCCCTCGCCGGGCCATTCTCGCACCTTTAATAGAAACCCTGGCAACAATGAACAGCCTGGCAAAGATGCGAAGGAAATTCAACTCAAATCGATCATTTTCCTGCAACCTCTTTTCTGCTTCCCCTGGGGTTCCATGTCAGAGCTTGACGGATGATGCTTGATGGCGGTTTCCTCAGTGTATGCCCGATCCAGCTCCAGCTTCTACGGAGTATGTGTGTCGGAACCTAGAGAAATTACCTTTTGATATTACCTCGAAAGTAACTTGAAGACCGTAAGTCACATCACTTGGCAAGGACTGGACAGGATTGCCAGGGCCAAAACGGCGGAAGACAGTTTTTCGCGGCCTATGCTCTCAGAGCAAAGGGCTTATTAAATAAGTAAGTAAGCATGTACAAAACCGTATCACAGACTTGTACATAAGTACATGAACATTACATATCCATATATGTATCGTCTGAAGCTGTCAATATCAACAACTTATTGAGATAACGATGTTTACGCTTTCCTTCCAAAATTAATACCATATGGTATTTATCCTTGAAATCTAAACGGACAACGCGTCCGTTGATTGATTTCCGTCGCGTACAGTGTCATGGTGATCGATATCGAGTGATTGGTAATAAATCGGACCTAATAAGAGGTTTAGGGATGGGTAGTTGAGTGGTCGGGGCAGTTATCGGTGATGGTGCCCATCTGGTGTCCACGAAACAAACATAACACAGTGTACCATGGCAGAACCAATCTTTACCAGGGTTCGATTTCCCTCAAAGTCCCCTTATGCAGCGTACATGTAAGTGCGGGCATTATTCCTCTCCTAGAAAGATTCTACATTCACTGATATCAATGGTTTAACCCCCTGGTAGTGGTATCCATTTGCGTTTTTTCTGGATCACCCTGTATACTTGAGAGTCCTTCACAAATAAGAAAAGCATCATAGGCGCACAAGATAACGTTTTATTTACGTCTCGCAATTCAAGTCAATATTGACGAATGTGGTAATCATAGTTAGGTGCCTTCCCGATGTGTCAATCAGTGTAGAATATCTTACCCACGATTTTTAGGTGAGTACGACAGCTGATGAGAAACAATCGCCCCTTTCTTGCCTTCCGGCTGGCAATGACAAATAAATTTGCCATCAGACTTGGCAACTCCCGGCTTGGCGGCACCGTTCTCTGTTCCCGCTTATTATAGTGCTGGCTATTGATATCACTGGGAAGAAACCACTTTGTGATAAGTCAACGTAAACAAACAAGCAGTATAATCATGTGGCCTACATATTCACCTAACTGTTTATAAGAAGGTAAAGGAACCGTACGGCGTTCTGATCCTACTGCATCCAAGCTAGACACTCAAGTACATTTTGTATCTGCCTTTAGACAGGTTAAAGTGATTTTGCCACGGTCTTCTGGTTATGTTCTCGATAGAGTGATCTGGAATGCATTAAAACCGTACAGATATCACGCCGGAATCAATGCCGAAACGATAATATCTTCTATATTCTGTCTACAATAACTGTATTTCCTTTGGCCAAAAACATTCCTGTTATTGTCCAATATTTGTACTATCACCTCCATTCTAATCAGCCAGTTTAAATGCTGGTGTGCCAATGAGCTAGGTTGTCGATGATAATCGATGGTAATCTGTGGGTCACACCCATTTTATGATAGATATCAACAATATCGCGTGGTCTTATGACGTTAAAAGGAACACCATCATGGTTTGCCTCTCAGAGAACGTTAATGCGGTTCCATGCAAAGCACCGCGTCCACAGACAGCGTCAAGACATCTCTTTCATTTGGCGAGTGAAAATGTCACCTGTGTCTTTATACTGAAAAAGTGGACTCACTCACGATACATATTGAAAAACTCTGATCGTGGCTCCCTGAGAAGACACGACGTAGTCACCTCGCACAGAAATTCTTGCCACCATATTACCACCCTGTTGCCTTATTTTGGATTTCCATAAGGATCGATTGAGCAGTTCACGACTGTTATATGTGACAATCCGCGAATTATCGTTATTAATGTAACAAAAAGCAAGCCTGTCAAAACAGCTTGCAGAAATATCGGCCATGATGCTAGCACCGCTTATACTTCCATTACTAACCTTAACAAGAGTCAAACCACACTCTTCCAATTGATAGATGGCCAAGCCTTGCTTTCCCATGACATAAATATGGCGGATACTGCAAGCGATCCTGCACGCCGTGTTCATGATGTCATAATCATTTACATCAATTGAATGTCTCAGAACAACGGTGCCATCTTCGTTGAAGATGGTTACCTTTCGATTCCCATCATTGCTGAGGATGACGAACTGGTGATGTATGTTGATGTCAAACGACAGCCAGCCACGAACATCAAGATTTTTGCTAGATCGCAGGTAACCGGCCGTAGGATCAAACAATTTGACACAACAATAGTTCTTTGTCGTTCCATCCGAAAGGACAGCTAATTTCCCATCAGAGGTTGCAGCCATGTCGTATGCTGGGCCGGCATGTTCTCTGATAGACAGTTGATGGACTCCGGGATATCTGTAAACATCAATGGCATCCGCCGGTTCACCACCGTGATTTGATTTCCCGACTGCGTAGAGATCATTTCCAAGCGCAGTAACACAGGGAATGAACTTAGCTTTGTCATCACTCTGGGGTTCCTCCTCGAAGATCAATTTACAACAGTCGATTCCCCACTTCTTGCCAGTGGTTGCCATAGATCCAAAGTTGCAGTCCGTAACCCTCGGAACAAATGCCGGAAGTTTCTGCCAAAGTTCAGAGTACGATACCAAGTAGTCATTTTCATCTCCATTTTTCTCTTCAGTGAGTTTTGAAGTCTCATCTATCCGATCACCGATGGAAGACAGTTTATCTAGGTCAGGGAGACATGGTTCTGCGCTTGACAACAACTTTCCAACCTCGGCAACCAGACCACACATCTTCGTTCTATATAATGGAATTGTATCCACACACGCAGTAAGCTGGAGAATTGGTTTGAAATCAGCTTCAATCCTCTCTTTCAATTCCTCCTTTTGATTTGTGATCTGCTCCACACACTTTTCTGCTTGATCTTCAACGGCTTTGACCAATGTGTCCTTCCTTTCTACTGAAAGGCACCCAAGACCCTTCAACGCATTCTCACGACTTGAAAACATCTTCAACCGCCTCTCTTGTTCTTCCTTCTTGCTTCGAACTTCTTCGATCTTCTCATGAAACACCTCAACCGAGCTCTTCAGGGTGTGCTCCCCGTGGGCAATATGAACGCAGACTCTGCACACTGGTGTAGAACAAGTACAACAGTAACTTGTGATCCATTGCCCATGTGCAGCACATCTCCCCTCCACGCCTGCGTTCTTCGGTCGGAAGGGAATCAATTGATGGTGTTTGGTGTTCTCGTTCTTACGGTGCACCGAGATACATTCCTTGCAGAGGTGAAGGTTACAACAGTCCGGACATATCTTATCAGCATCAATACTGGTGTTCTTAGTAAATTTACAAATCTGACAACACTGCTGCCCATCGCTTTCCCCTCCGAAAGCTCGATCTCCCTCCGCACCTGATTCGTTGGGCGTGGACTGAAGAGTTGCCACAGCAGTACCAGTTGCTCGTTCGGAGTGGATGGTATTCGCAGCCATCAAACCATCAATACCATTTGTCGGAAGTGGACACTCGACCTGACAAGTGGGGCACGAGAATTTGTCATTGGTTGGGTGGGCACGTTTCAAATGGTTTATCAGGCAATTCCTACAGAACACGTGATTGCAGGTGGTGCCAACCTTCAGCGTTGCTGGCGCATCTAAACAGATCGGACAAATTGGTTGAACCTCTATGTTAGCATCATTCACCTTGGACGTCATATTCTAATATCTGAAATCGAAAAAGTGGACAATAATAACTGGAGGCGCGGAGGTTGCCAAATTCATCTAGCTTGACAATTCACTGCCTTTCCCAAAAAAGGTCATTGGCCACGGTTTGAGTGACCAAATAAAGGGCATTTCTCATTAGACCAAAGAAGTGAAAGTGAATTCTTGAGTCAGGCCAAGACGTGTAATGGATTCAATAAAGGCCTATAATGTAGGCTTTCGGCTGGTTTTTGGTATCACCACAGAAATTATTAACTACTTCTTTATTTCTTTCTCGTAAAGCCTACAATATAGACACTGCCAATATCGCTCCCCCAAATTCGTGCCACAAATGAATTGTGTGGCAAGATGAGGCACAGTTTCAATGAACTCATGGGAAGGCATGTATCCCTGCTCTAGCTACTCCCTCCCCTCTGTCATATCTGTTCACCCCCGGGTGTTCCTCACTGGCGAGCCAAATTACCATTTGATGGCACCAGTGTAGGCCTACTGTAAATAACATAGGTTTCGCATTGGTGATGCTGAATCATCGTCATTTTGACACTAGCACCATTGTGATAAGGGAAAAAAATGACACCCTTTGGTAATAACGGGAAAAAAGAGATTAGGAATCTTTAAATTCGAAATCGATGCCTTGGTTTCTAGATCAGCGTGAAATGATCCCAGTCCCTGATGAACGGTCTTCTAGAGGAGACTGAATTTACTTTCACACTGGGAGGTAAAACTTGACCCCAATGCACAGGAAAATCAAATACTCAAGTTTCTCACTTCTAACGTCCAGCCATGTAGATCTTTACATAGAGCACATTTCCAGGCCCGTAATGGGGGAAATGTTAGGCCTTCTATTCAAGCCACTATTGCCATTGATGCTGCTGGTCATTCAATCAAGAAACTTACTTCCGTCGTGGGCCGACCAAAATGAACACAGACACTGGCTTACTGCAGTGGACGTTAGGCGTGCGAAACCCGAGTATATATCGCCCAATTCTTGCGGCCTACTGTCATCCTTTTACCATCATATCACGATCTGTCCTGCCTAGGGCCTGTAACCAGACTTACCTTGAAATTCTGACGCAATAAGACCATATATGAACCCAAAGTAGAACGACCAAGGTCTGTGTATAGAACGACCAACAGCACACATGCACAACCACGTACTCCGACGCGATTGCCGATTCAGTGAATCTCTACACATTCGACGAAACTAGGTCATCCACAATTGGCACACTGTGTATTCACTCTCCCGATACAAGGTAGAAACATACTAATCTGCTGATATTGTGGCATCTTGACCCGCGATGTTTTGATATCGTTAAATCATAGTGGTGACGCAAACTCATGAGAGTCAGGATGATATTGTGGCGGCATCAGTAGCTTGCGTCTTCTCATCTTGTTCATTAATGGCAAACGCCGTTAGTTAGCCTATACATTAGTAATTGAATTAAACAATTTCTAATTGTGTATTAAAACAGGTACCTAATTGCCGTCGTGAATAGTTAGATTTATCATCATTGGTATGTCAGGGCCAATCATCACGTCGCGTCATTCGCCGTCATTGTGAAATAATGTTTTTACCGGACAAATAATTTTGGGTATTCTATGGGTTGACGTGGAATATTTATAATAATACAGATACATCTACTACAAATACTAAGCTTCAGCAAATTCGTATGAATAACACGTTGCACTATATGGCACTGTGTAAAACAGAGCAAATGTCTAACTCCATCAGGCTCCTCATAGAGCTACACATTTCTACAAATCTGGTCCTGGAGCGTGGGCAAGGTCACGACTGCGATACAAAGAAATGGCGATAGCAAGGTCAAGGTTGTTCTTACAAAACAGTGGGCATTGATTCGGTTTTCGCATTCAACTGAAAACAATCGGCTGCTACCTACAGCCCACAGTGAGTGGTTCAGTTATTGTGATTATCATCGATTTCATCATCTACCAGCTGGCCATGTAGGTCAAGGTTTCACCACCTCCGAAAATAGATTTTTGCACTATATATTATGTGACCGTGTATAAAGTTGTCCTGTCCCTAATAGCATTCCGCGAAGATGACGTCACTGCAGCTGCTGCCCTCTATTTCCCCATCGCTGAATTACAGGCAATGTCGGACAAACATGCGGTTTCGTAATGGATTCAGGCTTTCTAACTAGGGCAGTTAGATTCAATCTGGCACATGTCCGAGTGTTAGAAATACTACATAATTGTTCTGAATATTTCTCTCTCTGGCTCTACGGTATCATTCATGCTAAAAACAATGCAGGGTCAAAGATAATTGACTTTGAAATAAGCTCAAATGCGTAGAAATAAGTGTCGATGTCCGACTGTGACGTGACTAAAACGTCATCAATATCTTATGCAAATGACCTTGTGAGCTATAAATAGTAACTTCGCGGAATGCTATTGGTGTACTCTGTACTGGGTTGGCTCGCTGGGGTTGGGGTTGGCTGATGGTCGCGACAACTGACATTTTCGAAAAACCAACATAATCTTGCCTACCAATATAGTCTTGCCTGCATTGGGCCTACATACTTTCTTTTCAGCTTTGAGTAATCTAAGCTTTCAGGTGGTTTACATCGATGCTGAGACGCAGAAGCCACTGTTTCGGAGTTCCAATGCAAAATATTGATGACATTTAGAATTAAGGCGTGGGTCGTAGCTACCGAATCAGCCCAGAACGAGAGTGGAATCATGTCTGGTTCTTTATCGTTTTGTGTAGCAATTGCAAACTTTCCAGTTTTTTAGATGTTGCAAAGAACATATATTGTAAATATTTTCTACAGATTAAATTCCTTCTCAATTCAAAAGGCAGAATAATATTGTATACATGCGAGGCCCTGTTGATCATGCGAGCGATATTTAGTTAGCACTGTGCGTATGACGTCATACCAGGGTGCAACTGTTACAGCATGTGTTGTTATTAATCGCCTGCTTGCACATCGTATTTTATTTTGTTGGTGGTTTTTTCTCCTTCTTTGGGGGGGGGGGGGCGGGGGGCGGGGTACTTGGATATTTTGATAATGAGTAAATATTGCATTTTTGTTCTTCATCCGGGTGACTTCTTAAATAGTTTTATTGCCAGTGCGGGCCTTTTCCTCTCAGTCTGCGTTCAACTTTCCTTAACTATTACTTCATTCCTGTGCCGGAGATGAAGCGGCTTGTCGTTTCAAGGTCATGCTGCCATGTTTTCTGTACAGGTTTACCTCGACATGAGTGTCTGCAGGCCAGAAATTCTGTCCTAAATCCAGCTTAGTCAGGCTTTTGGGTCCGTTGTCTAGACGGAGGCACATCAAGTTGTTGACATGGTCATTATGAAAATTATTTAAAATTCGCCCCAGCTCGTGATCATGATATGACGGTTATGATAACACTTAACTAATAACCGGAATTATCTTTTGCATTATGCATAATGACTATTAAAATAGGTCGTATCTAAATACAGTATATACATGCACATGTAGAAGCTGTCGTTTTCAAGGGTGGGAGTCAGTTCAACAGGCTCCCAGGTTTAAAATCGGCATTCACTTCATCTTGAAGGAGTTTTAATTGATTTTGGATTTCAGGTCCAAGCCAAAATGGTTGTACCTATTACCGAAGACTAACAAAAAAATTCCCCGTTAACTGTTCTGATTTTAAACGTCTCTACTTTTCCATCCTATACGATCAGTTTTTTTTCACTATGTCGTATAAGAAACCCTGCGAAAAAGCACCAGGGCCCACAATAGGCTTCCACTCAGAAACTCGCGTATGACTTGCTGATACATCGATTGCTTTGATAACGAATTTGCCACGGGAAGGGCATTGTGTTGCTCGTGCGAAATCCGCTTTTAGTACAGAGCGACGCCCTGATTAGGCGCTTTCTTCTACCGCTACAATCCGTCTGAAGCGTATGGATTTCACCAGGGATTTGAAATATTGAGAGGCGGAGTATATTGAAAACAATTGGTGCCTGGATACTCCATTCCATACTTAGAAACGTGGTAATGTGAATAAAAATTGATATTCAAATCGTCTTGCCAACCAACCTCTCCCCTCGCACGAAAGTATAGGCCTATGACGCAAAATGTGATCTGAGAGATTTACAAATGCTCTCTCCGCCTTCTTTGCGGACTTACCACATAGAAAATGGACGGCCCAATAGGCTATCATTTGTCGGTACTGAAATACATACACTGACATCAAGGCGTAAAACACTGACATTCAGACGTTAAAAAAGACATTATATTGCTTTATGTGGCTTCGCTAGAAAGTAGCACATTGCTTTGAATGGTTGCTTCTTCTTTGTCGATATCTTGTCTCATGAATTGTGTTGAGGTCAGTATAGCCTATAAACACGAAATGACATTTCCCATCCCACCTTGGATGTAGTTAATATCATGGCTTTATTGTGAGAAACGGGAGACGCAAAGAAAATCTAGATGCACGTACAATAAAACCAGGATAGGAAAATAACGGTATCCGTTATCTGTTTGTACATGTGTTTGCAACAACTAAGCTAAGTGCGGATTGCCGTTGTTGCTGGCACACGGGAGAGTGATACATACCAGAGTCAGAAAAAGAACTAAAGAACGATGATATTCTACGTACACAAAAGCAATACTTCAAAGTACAGTAATAAGTTTTTGATGTATCACATAGCAGATTCTTTTCGGGTTTTGGAAAGTGACACGGCCTTTGTAACACTTGATAGTGCTATGGCAAGAAAACCATCAAAAAGAATGAATACCACTTTCCCTTTGTCTGAGTTTCTTTTAGTGTTAAGCTAATTGGCGGCAGTGGCCGAAAAAAGGACGATTCCAGAGAAAATAGACAGGGCCCAAATTGTATGTATAAACTTATCAGCATCGGCATACCCCAGACCATGTACATATTGCATGATTGTACGAGTATGGGTTTGGCTATTCACTGCGCTCCTCGACTTGAAAGACAATTTGGTGAAGTGTCGTACCCAAGGCCTTGCAAAGGCAGTTGGCATGATTGTAAGTTGCAGATCATACTCATGACATTTGTTTTAGTACACTCACGGAGATTTGAGCTTAAGATTTCTATTTTTGTCTGGTATTTTGGGGGTATCGGGCAGGCCGCGCACGAAGGGCATCCCACAAAAGTAGGCGGGTCACCCTAGGGCAACCTGTACCCCGGAAAAAATTCCTCACAGACTTGGCTGTGGAGCCCGTATTTCCCCGGACTCGTTATTTTCCTTACTCATTAGTTTAAGGCATGCGGATTCAATTGAGAAAGCATTAATAATATCCCGACCTTTTTATTTCTGATATGGTTGTGGTTAGCGTCAAGAGTATAGTGTTTTGTATCCACAACAAAAATACAATCTGGTATAAATCATTTTGATACCACGGAGTTCGTCATAAATATATTATAATCAATTTTTATGCAATTTATTGTTTAGTTTTCGGATACAATTAATTTATTCCCCCCCCCCCCCCCCGCTGAAATTGAGCCAGGGCGAAAGCGCGATGGTCTGGGAAGGTTACACTGTTGGTAAACAAAATTTGATAGCAATATTTATCAATATAGAGTTTCAGACCCTGCGATGCATCACTTTTCTCATCCATTAACTATCACATTAAATTGATATGCTGATCAAACCCTCATGGGTGTGATGATTAGAGTGTGCTAGACAAGTGAATTACATTTTTCCACCAATAGAACTATATACATGTAGAATGTAATGTTATGTCGTCAAGTGCATGTATAAACGGCCGCCGCTGCGGCCTACTTTATACTAACCGGCAATTAGCGATGTCATTGGAATGGGATTTGACGACAAGCCATTAAACTCGCCTCATACATGTGTTGGCATTTATACAGCACCGTCTATGAATAAAATATACATGTACATGTACATGGAGAAATAAACCTCTCGCTCTCCGTACTGAACTGAAACTCGTCATCAAATTTTTACCTCAATGTTTAATGGTTGAAATGAAGATGATATCATAGATCTCTATTCATGACAAGGCATTTCCAGTCACTGCACTGCACTGTGTTTATGTCAATACATCCCGGTGTAGAAGTTTAAAATGTCATAAGAAAGAATGTCCGGGGAACAAAGGATACTATGCGCTTTAATCTTTGAGCTATTGACAGCCATGTCCTGGATATAGAACCATGTTTCATAGTCCGTCAGAAAACAATAGGGCGGGACACCTTTTCCAGGGGGATACTTTTTAGACCTCTACGCCAATTTGGTCGCTGTGAAGGGCTGAGATCACCATCAACTGTATACAGTGGTACCATGGGACATATACTGCCTGGAATGTTAGTTATTTGGTTTGCAAACATTATTTTAGGCCTTTTTTGATTTTGAATGATATCAACTATTAGGATTCAGGTCGCTTTTGAAATAGGAACTCCTTTTCTAGATTCTACGGGGTCGGAAATATATTCTCTTACAGGCAGTAAACACGGCCCTGCATCGTGTCATATTCAGGCATGTTTCACGAAAACACTAATAAAACAATTTAGAATCATTGGAACTTTCTAAAATTCACTTATGACATTGACAAGATATAGGAATACACTTCTGCAAAGTTTGATGAAAATCGCAGCTTAGAATTTTTTTGGAAATCACGAAAATGTATGTACACAAAATGTACACAGACCCTATAGTAGAGTTAATAGTGTACTGAGCCCTAATACAGTGACTTGATCGGCGGCCATATGATTCTAGACTCATGATTCGACTCTGGAACACCGACACAATGAAACCACTGGGAAATATTGCTAATTAAACGACAGTTAGAATGAAAACAAGAGTTATATTTCAGCCAGCATGGCGTCTCATTGCCCGGCCGCATATAAATAGCGGAATAAACGTGACTGCAGATAAAACGATCACCATCCTAATTAGTCAGGCGAGTTGATTACACATAAATAGAGGATTGACATTACTTGTGAACGGAAGCCCGAGTACGTGCGGCATTGACAGTTGTGGTAACGCTAGCGTATGAAGTGACAAAACTGGTTCTGAACAACCTGGTCGAGTTTTAGATAATGGACTGTCAATCATATTTTCAATGGTCATTTGGCTGACCAAATCATCCTGGTCATCCGGTGGCCAGTTAGATTACATTATCTGACATAAGAGGTAATGGCGGCGGTTACCATGGCACTTGGCGGCGTGTAACATTACCCGGGTTCTTCAAAGGTTATCGGTGTAAAGTAAGTATGTAGACTATCTCCATACAGAGGCTATATACTTGGTGTTAGGTCATACGATTGTGCAATAATAGAATGGGTCTTGTTTTGTTAGAATGCACCAAAAGAATTGCTGGTATGTATTATGAACCGTTCCAATTCTGGAACAGGCACTCTCAATCCACAGTTGGAGTCTCATAGACAATATTTTCTGCACGTATTTTCGATGTTTATTAAAGAGTAACGCAACGACTATATGCCCATATATGTAGTATCGCGAAGCCTGGTAAACAACTGTGTGCAGCCATGTATTGCAATGCTGAAATTGACTCGCACATGATGAAAGGAAGTTTCAGATGGTTGTATTATACCTTTTAGGTCGGATACTAAAGTCATATTAGTAGTAGAACATATCATGTTTGAAGCCGGTTTTGTCAGGTGAAACCCGTAGTGAACTTGCGGTTCTGCATGTTAGGAGCCATTCTTATTCGAAAAACAACGACTATTCGTGCGTTTATTCTGGCTGTAACGACTTTTCCTCCTGCAGTGCAGATTCAAAATGCCATAACATCAGTTTGTGCCCTGACGCAGCTTTGCTTCAAGAACCATTAACCTCAGCAGCGATTACGTTCAGAATCACAGAATGCGACGAGTTTGTTCAGTAAACAACAGTGTTTACAATAATTACGAAATGGATCAATATTGCGTGAGAAGGTGTGTGGCTAGCTCGGGATGTGTCTGTGGTCACCGCGATATTAAGATAAATGCTATCACTGGCTTCATAGCGCTGCCAATGTCAGTTGACCGGAATCGTCCATGTGAAAGGCGGAGAAGCTTTGGGTTCATTCATTGTTCTTTTATCTCTCACGTTGGTGAAATCGAAATGAAGCACGCAACGGCTGCTTAGACATATTCGAACTCCGCAGCACTGAGCGCAGTATTTACTATTTTCATCCAATGTTCATCGATTTAGGCCTATTCACCTGTCGCCAAAATCTCGCTTAACATCGTCGCAAAATCTCGCAATCAGGCACGTCGTTCTACGAGACATAAGAGGTATCCCACGGGAATTGAAGCTTGGTCAGACGACAGCTGCACTACTCCTGGCAACACGTGGTCATATTGACAACCCATACAATCGTCCCTCACAACATGATGGCTGTCAATTACCAAGGCAGTAAACAGCGTGATGACGTCTGACAAGTCTATTTAGTCAATGCCCCCACCTGTGGTCGAGCGGGAGGTTGATTATATGGATCAAGCCACAACAGCCACCGAATTCGACCAGAGGAACTAACTACTGTTGAATTGGCTACTATTATGTTACTAATAATTTGCAATTATGCATATTTGACTTGCCTCATATTCCGTGAATGGTGTAGTTTCAGTGTACTGGGGTCTACCAGCATTTCATTTTGATGGTCGTACTACATTGTACATGATCGTATTCTTATCCAGGTGTAACGTTTTTGATTGACACGTTTTTTTCGTTTCCCCTAAAGTCATGTTCTATAAATCTGTCTAATGTACGAAACCACTGAAATATTGGGAGCAACCACAGATGTTTCACCGGTTCTTGCTTCATGGAGCCAAATTTCCTACTGAGCCTTCTTGCTGTGTCTGACTCCACAATCCCTAGCTAATTTTCTATGAATCATTTCATCACTTTCTATGGCCGGAATATTATGAGACGCCAGCATATCGTATGGACAACTACTTTGAACGGGCCGTCTAATGCCACAGCTAATAGCCGTCCAGGATTTTTTCTCAGATGCATCACATTGCGTGATATGAATAAAGACTGGTTAATCATTTTACTAAATGCTCCCATGTAAGTTACACTCATGTAGAAGTGTAAGAGGACACCAGATTTATCGGAATATCTATGAAGAAATTGGATATTTTCGAGCTCATGTTACATGACACGTATATTGCTATTAAAATGTACTTGCACATAATTTCTTCAACGACCACATGCTCAAATAATAGGATTTCAAGTTCAAGCCAAAATTGTGGTACCAGTCAGTCAAGTCAGTCCAGTGTCAACCCTTACATCACTTGACCAATTTTAAACTTTCTATGAAAAAACATCAAATGAAGAGATCTTTTCCTTTTGGAAAGTGTTATTTTCATGATATTCTTCTAGCTTAAATTCCGGCCTGGGATCGTTGAAACAACATGTCAGAGCAATGCATGCCATGTATACACCCACCTTCTTCTGTAAACACCCACCTTCTTCCAAATCTGATGTCCTTTCTACTTTTCTACAAGAGTGTAAATCAACACTTTCCCTCTTCGTAGAAACTGAAGTACATGATTTACCATAGGCCATTTCACGAGAAGATATCATTGCCATGACAAAACCCTAAGATGGCCGAGAAAAACTGCCAGTATATGCGGAGCTGTAAATGGCTCATTCCTGGTGATGTATTGTCCGATTCTGGCCAAGTAAGTATATTAAGATACATTTGACTTAGAAGATTTAGATGACCTATTACACTTTGTTCAACTGCATTTTTTGTTTGAAGTTGTCAAAGATTAGAGTGCCAGTTTTCGTAATATGACCTCTTAGCTTTTATTCATATCGCCCTTAGCTTTTCGAACACACTATCGTTCTACTCTCCTACATATTTAGATCCGGCCAGACCACTGACGACTTGACAGTGACGTGTAATTGGCTATCCGATCTGGCCTAATCATCTCCAAGACCATGAGAACAGTTAAGCTGAGACGATCAAAGTAATACAAGCTAGCTAATGTCTAGCATTGTCTGATCCTGAGGGTGTCGTGTCTGTAACACGTTTTAGGCACGTATGACTAGAGAGTTGTTCGCCTGCTGGGAAATCACATCCTCCCACAGCAGACGTTTGTATCGTACAACAATGTATCAGACATACATCCCCATTGGTGCAATAAAGAAACTCTCTGCCTGATTGAAGCGTTGTCACAAACCCTCTCCCTGAAAAATATGTTCATGTCCCAATGCATTAGACATACATGTACGTTACCCGTACCTTCCCAAAGATTTGAAAAACAACAAGTCTGCCTCAATGAAGGGTGGTCACAAGCGCTATCCAAGATAAATATGTGCCTACTTCAATGCATCAGATACAAACGTCATCACCGCTTGTCGCAAGCCCTCCTTGCTCTTATTTGTGTTGAAGAAACCAACACTCGGTCTTAACCAGTGCGTGCTCGACAAGATGTTAGGGTATGGCTGTATGACTTATCATCACGAGATCGATAAGGTAATGAAAGGTGTAGAAGTGATCGATCTTTGCAAAGAAAAATCTAAAAGATCAACACGGGAGGCAGAGTATTGAAGAATGATAAGTCGATTTCCTTTAACCTAGTCTATGCTATGGATGATCTTCCCGATCTCATAATCGATAGGATAATGAGAAGTGTTGAACTGATCACCTTGAATAGCAAAGAGATATCTGTTGAAAGATTAACGTGTTTTTAGCCAGTTTCCTCTAACCCACAACTTGGTTCATATGGTGCGGCGTTAGCGCCGTACAATATCCAATGTGCATCTATCCAGGCTACCAAGTCAGCAATGCATGTGCTGATGGCCCACTTGGCAGCCAAGCGTTATGGCTGGCTTGTCATCTCGTGATCATGGTGATCGATTGGGTAATGGCAGATCTGGAAACGATCGATCTTTGAAAAGAGAAATCTGCTGATCGGAAACTTCAACGCAAGTGTCAGTGTGCAGAGTGCTGAAGTCAATTTTCTTTAACCTAGCCTACGCTGTGGCTGACTTTTCGCCTGGTGATTGACAGGGTGATGATTGATTTGATAGATATTGATCTTTGCAGAGATAAATCTGCTGAACGATCAAGGCAAGAAGTATTGCTGGTTGTGAGAACGGATTTTTACCTCTTAATCCAAGGTAACGTTTTTGATATACATTGAAGGATGCATTACACTACAGTACTTCAGTGGTTCTCCCAGCGAAGTTTTGTTATGACTTCTATGACGTAGATTATGGAGTGAAACTGCACCTGAAACTAATTTTGTCAAATCCTGATATCAGGCTTTTCTACTCCTACGTCATATACAAAAAAATATCAAGAGGCAGAGTATACTGAAAACAACTGTTGCCAGGATGGTTTCGTCAGTGCAAGTGAACTGCTGACTGTTGGGTTGTGTGACCACGGGATGGAGCTGGCAGCAAACTAGTCCAACAACACAGCACAATCTTAAACGAATTAGGGCAGTTCGAATTAAAGATCTGGTTTGCGTACTGTGCAATTACCTTTTGCCCTCTGGTAATCTACCTCATCCCAGATGCCGAAGTACCTGCTGCCGAAGTGGTAAACATAACCACCAGTGTTCGAATGTTGGTTCAGTAGTTCAGATTCTTTTTTTAATGAAACAACACCGAGGCAACCACCTGTGTAGGTGAGTGAAAGCCAACGGGCACGTTAATGTACACAATTTACAATAATTAGATGGCTTTAAAACCACCTTACCACATTGGCCTACATCTACCTCGATTTTGCAAATATAGATTTTTTTTAAGGAGTGAAAAAGATCTTAACGAAATCATACAGATTATGGCCATCACTATGTCTGCTAGCTATATTTTTGTCATTCTGATACTCTTTGCCAAAACGTCCGACATCAGTAGATTAAGCACCCTAAAATGTGGAACAAATATCGTCTCAGGCTGGGAATATGTTAAGTCATGCTATATTCATTACGTACATCAATTATGATGGCCATTGTAACTGCCAGGTGGAAGGTGAAAGCTGGTTTTAAAAAAAACAGCAACACATGTGCAAAGATTGAGATCGATCATCCAAGGGGATGGTCAATTAAGTGGCGGAAACAATATTCAAGATGGCCACTTTAGCGGCCATGTTTCATAAAAGACGACGCTGATTTTCGAAACGAATCTCTCACATCCGCAATGAGACACAGAAAACAGAACCACTCGTTATAGGAAATTTATTGGATCCATTTTCAAATATTTGCCTCATTCGTTTACAGCTCCATGGCTTTCTCCTCCAAACGCCATGAAAGAACAGCTCTCGGATTGCTCTTAAACTCTGATGGGGTCCCTCACCTCGCCTGCTTGCAATTTCAAACGATTTCACTAGAGAATTAAAATTGGCATCAGAAGAAAACGAACACATTGCTTTCCATTGCAAGCTCTTGCGGCTTAGAACTGTGGAATGCCACTGAATTATAATGTATCACTGAACCGAAGTATTCATAGTCCCATTTCAAATGTATCTTTGATACTAACTGAACGTTGGAATACTCGTATAACCATCAGGTTTGAAACGGCTAAGAAAGCATTATCTAAAGATTTTAACCCGGCCGTCCCAAGCCCTTCACATTCAGGTGTTTCTTGAGAGTATTTGCGGGAGTAGGCCTATTCCTTTATATGTATATTCTCAGTAATATCTCTATCTGGTAATTAAACTGTTTTGCATGGGGTACTAGCAGTGTATTGCTGTAGGTACAGGTGTTGGGGTTACGAGATGCAGAGTAAAGTCGAGTGTTGCTTTCACCTGATGAAAATAGAACACGTAACTCCAGTTACAAGTAATCTTATGATTATTTGTAAAAGACAGGTGCATCCATGATCACACAACATGTATATAGTTCTACATAGCAGTACATACCTATATGATTATTTTCCCCCACTCCTCTCCCTCTAAAGAGCCACTAAAAAGACAAGTTCGTTTATAGTCGCTTGATTTTATATACTGACCCACTTTTTATTAGACTGGTGACATTCACATGACCGGTCCACACTATATAAAAAATAGAACTATTTGAGCTGGTTAAGGCGGCAAAAACACGTAACATGATCGAATACATGTATGCAACCCTTACAGATTTTCCAGCGAAATGAAAAACCTGGCCCAAAGAAGCCTACAAACCTTTTATCATTCTGAGATCGGGCTCTTTTTACTCCCATGTCTTATACCAAATATCGAGAGGTGGAGTATATTGAAAACAACTGGTGCCAGGATGACCTTTTATGATTACATACATGTACATTATTTATGTATCGTTTCCCCGAAAATTCTTTATGGATTGCATATTAAAAGTGCAATATTTTTTAAGACTGCATAAAAACTACCAATCTATTGCACTTAGGCTTTCAATCTTGACACTAGAGGCGCTGATTTCGTCCCTTACAACGCCTCTAGAACTAATAACTTGCCACCATCTTGAAAAGCAGTACCGCGGATATAGAAAAGAAAAGAATCTTTCTTATTATAATGAGGCTACGCATAACCACTAAGCCCGCGAAAATGATTGCTGCACTACGCTGCGTTTATAGTTCTCCATACAATCATCTTAAACCCATCAGTAAGTGTCAGATTTGATTTATTAAAATCATATTTTCTTAGTTATTAATAAAATGAAACGTTTTATGAGAGAAAATGGCACTAATTCGGCCTGAATAAGATGTACAGTCCGAACTGGTGATGCAGTGGATGACGTAGGATTATCAGGATGCCGACATCCAAGATGGCGGCAATTGATCAATTCCAGTGTCTGAAATTTTTTTGATTTCGGCAATGGGGCGAGTTTGCCGTATCAATATCCAATGCATCATATCAATAGTCCATGTCGTGATCCGTATGTCTGCGTTATTTGTAATGTTTGTGGTGCAATATTAAACCGTTCAACTGAGAATTTACTTTCCCTAGTATAGAGCAACAAATCGATGTTCGATGTTTCCGGATCTCAGACCCATTTATTTACGTCGCAAAGCTATGGCGATGTATCACCAATCAGCTCTTCTTATGATATGTTGCCACATTAGTTTAATCAAAAGTTAATAAGACCGCCATTTTCATTTTTTATCTAAACTCATTTTCTTGGGCGAGTTTCAAAAATTGAATTCCGTCTGACACATTTCTTTCACACTTCAGTGAATAATTGCGAAAAATCTGTTCAACTGCAATCTTTGAAAATTGCGTCTGGAATAGCTAATGAGGAGAACAACGTTATACAATTTCACAGGCGCCAATGTTTTTACCCAACAGAACATGAAAATAGTCTTTGCGTCGGAACGATAGATTTTCCCGGAAACTTAAAATATTTAATCATAGTTCACACAAGAGCAATGCAGCATCTCCCTTAAATTAGTAGATCTGATGTTGAGAATGTAAACTTTAGGTTGCCATCAATCATTGTCATAGAATATGTAACATTTCTTTAAAATTTGCACTTAAAAGCTTGCTGTTGACCAAATTCTGCTAATAACCACTCAAAACTCCCATCTACACGCAACTACCAGGGAAAGCATAACCCACTTGGTATAACTTTTACATATACACATAGTTGTGATGTCTGTACGGAGTGGATGAGGAAAACAGACCTGTTGATAAGATGGGTATTTTGCAATATATCGACCGACTTTCACCTTGAAAGATCGATAACTAATTCCAAAACAAAGATCCCAATTCCAGCAGACGAGATTGGGACTGACGTCACCAATGACGTCATGATCACGGCGAAAGCATGCGGGGGTCTCGCGACGATCCTTCAGCAACGATACAACAAATCCATCCTGTCACTTTGTGATTTTCTCCACTTATCAGTAACCATGGTAACCTGATCCAGTTAGGAAGATGCATCGATTTGCAATCTACCAACATGGCCTACCTCGTCAATAATAAGACTTGAGTCTCATTTGCAAGGATTTGGTTATGTTTTTGGACCGCCTTGTCGCTGGTACTGAATCACTTTTGACAGATTTGCGGACTCAGATGAGATAACTAAAGTATCGCCGTATAAAGCAATTTCATAAAAAGGCATTGGTTACAGGATATTAATCATTGTGATGGAACGTTAAGCATCGCTTTGGTCGCAGCGGTTCTTGGTGTCGCAAGCAATGGTTTTTACTAATATATGTACTTAATTTTTTTTATCGATCCTTGAACCATCAAAACCATTCTTAAAACACAATACAGCATATTCGCCTTCACATCAGCCCACCATCAAAACCATTCTTAAAACACAATACAGCATTTTCGCCTTCACATCATCCCACCATCTAAATCATTCTTAAAACACAATACAGCATATTCGCCTTCACACCAGCCCACCATCCAAACCATTCTTAAAACACAATACAGCATATTCGCCTTCATATTAGCCCACCGTCGAAACCATTGTTAAACACAATACAGCATATTCGCCTTCACATCAGCCCACCATCTTAATCATTCTTAAAACACAATACAGCATATTCGCCTTCACATCAGCTTACCATCAAAACCATTGCTAAACACAATGCATCATTCTCGCCGTCACATCAACCTTTCATCACATTATCAAGCCAACTAAAACAGAAACGAATTGTTTGACAGAACAATACTGTACACCCTCCCCATCCACCTCTCCATTATCGTTCCATCATCAAAGAAACCAAACCTTATTGTTTTTAGCCAAACTATAAATAACCAAAAAAATTGCTTCCACCAAAGCTCTTAGTGCTCAAAGAAATGAGATTACAAGCAAGATCACACGATATCGCGTGGGTCCTAATCTGATACAGGAATAGATGTATTCTGTTATCGAATAGCCGACAAATGAGGCCAATACAATTAAATCACCAGTTTCTCGCCAGCCGTTTTTGAAAATATGGGATTTTTTCCATTATTAATTATCAGTTAATTAGTTACTTCAGACTGACGGGGGACAATACATTATCTTGTCAAAATTGACATGTGGCTTGTATGAGGGTGATGCCTTTTTAGAAATAAAGGTTTTGAGCTTTTCAAGAATATATAAAGGGTTTTTCGGATAACAAAAGTATGCGGGCTATAAAGATTTTTCGATAGTAATGTAATAGTAATGTAATACATGTAGTATGAAAAAACCCCAAAAATGTGGGAGTTTCTGAAAAATCTTTAAGTGTTCTTCATTTCGCTGAAAAACCTCCATTCATGCAAAATCACACATTACGTCTGTTTGCCCTTGTCGATGTTTGCCCATCGACCACCATGAAAGTCGTTTCGTGGGGTTCGGTGTTATTAAGATTTGCCGAGATGACACTGTAGAACAATGGGAATCTATGCCTAGCTGCGAGCTGGCCTTGTTTAAAGACAATAATTCATGCATTTGGTTTTGCCTGAATTCTTTAGACTGTGAGGTAAGGTGATACATGCGGGTAGTGACAATAAACAAATACAGAACCTAATTTCGTTTGCCTGAACGTCATTGTCATGAATAATGAGAACAGGGGACAAAAATAAGATTTCGCAAACAAAGGCTCTCCCACGTAAACTTATCGTTGTCATAGCAACAAATAATTCATCTCTAATATAGCTTATTCTGTATCTTCTCTAATCATATTTTTAGGAGAAAAACATATAAATATACTGGTTTTCTGAAAAGCAGTATACAATAGTTCCGGCCTAGGTCGGCCGTCTTGGCCAGATATTCTCTGACCAGGACAAAAATGCTGGTCGAAAGAGAGACTTTCGAAAAAGAGAGATTTGTGTCTTCTCTGATGATAGCTTTAAGGGAAGAACGTACTGGTTGTTCCGAATCTAGCTCTGGTATAGTAGTCTTCGCCTAAGTCGGATTCGTCTATTCTGATTTTCCCTGATTACGACAAACATCGCTGGTACAGTGAGAGACTTCAGAACAATTAGTGACGTTAGACCACTGTAAATAACATTATACCACTGTAATAACATCTACTTTGTATAGTGCACATTTTTATTCATAACGCGGTAGGTTATAGAGATGTCAAGGCCTCCAGCCGGATTGTTTTTGCAGCTGGCTTTATAGGCTGTTCAAGTGACGCAATGGAAACATCCGCGCCTGCCACTTGAAGTCCTGGGTTCGATTCCTTTCCAGTTAATCCGGTATAGCTATGTGATAGAAAGGAATTGCTCCGACAGCTTGGTCAGTTTCCTCCTACAGTGCAAACTGCCCTTGTCTAACGACCCAATAATAAACCCTTTTAGCTCATGTGCTGTCGACGCTTAAAGGTTTAAGCCTTAAACTTCTTCATTGGAAAAAAACCGCTACAAAGAATTTTGAGCACCCATTATCATTTCTCACTCGACCGACTTCGTTCATAACTTCGTGTGATACCCGTTGGCGATTCCTTTTATACCACTGCTTCTATGGGAACGCCAATGTAACATGATGCAGCGTTCTCTGTTGCTATAGAAACAGCAGGGCCTAGGGCCTGTAAGGGATATAGCTTTATTGAATGCTTTCGAGAAGATATGTTTGTGATTATGTGATGTACATCAGGTACACCCAATTTTCAACGTAATGTATTTATTTCATGTTTGCTCTTTCGTGAACAATCACATCCTCACAGACATGTTACATGAATACGGCACTATTGAAAGTTGTGACTGATTAAGTGATTAGTTGATGTCCGAATCCCAGAGTTGATGCTTGAATTGCAATAGTTAAGGTTTCAACTCCAGGAATTGATGTTAGAATTCGGAGAGTTTAGGTTTGAATTCCGGGAGTTGATGTTTGAATTCCAAGAGTCTGAATTCCAGGATTCGATGTTGAAATTCCGAGAATTGATGTTTGTATTCCAAGAGTCATTATTGGAATTCCGGGATTTGATGTTGAAATTCCAGGAGTTGATGTTTGAATTTCAAGAGTTGATGTTTGAATTTCAAGCTTTAATCTTGCATGTCACATTCGATAACTTCTCGAAGTGCACTCCGGGCGCAGCGGAAAGTCGGCCCTCTCCCTTCCCCTACTGAGAATACGAACGGGTGATGAACATGTGCTGCCTCCGGAGCCTCAGCACTTGCGGATGATCCAAACCATAATCTCAACAAATTGCCGTTTTTCTGCTTCACAACCCGTGTTATAAGCCGAAGTGACAGGCGACCCTACTTGTCTTGAATAATGTAAAGATACTTAGTGATTGTCGCTCCTTTACGTTGATTTGTAGTGATCTACTTTATGCTGTGCAAGAGTGTAGTTGAACAAGCAATTTCGTTTTGTGGTTTTCCGTTAGGACGAATTGAACTCCTAATCGGACGCATACAGACATGGATTTTTTTAAAACTGAGGCAGCGCAACAAGGATTCTTTTGGATAAACAAGTCCTTTCTAAAGAGGTCAGTGATTGAGCTATGATATGTACACAAGTCATAGGCCTGATCATTAATGGCCAATATTTTTGCTTTTGTTAAGCTACCTAGCTTTTTTAATACAAATGTAGGTTAGCATGACATGCAGGAATCGTGAGACGGGACATAATCAAAACTGAACCAACCAGACCATGGATACAGCAAATTACATATATATATGTTTGGAATGCTGGAATACAGATTGACAGCTGTCTACTGTATGGAAAAACTGAAATATTGGAAACAACCTCAGATGTTGATTCACCGGTCTAATGCCTCACGATATCATATTTTACAATTATCACATTACAATGAAATTTAAAGGTCGGCGCCTTCAAAAATTTGTCAATGAATTTGAAAATTTCCAATTGCGAAATGCGTACTATACAAATTTCAGCATTTCAGCATTTCATATATAGAAAAGCTATAAATACCAATTTTTAGCAAATTCGTATGCATACATGTAGTAACTGCAGGACTTTATAACTGCAACTCTATTTCCTGGACCACCAGTAGTTACGAACGGCGTCGGCCTTTAAAGCAATCACCCCAGATTTCCCCATTGTATTCATAGCTAAAGAAAAAGAAGTGATTTTCAGGATTAAATATATCCCAAACTTCACAAAGAATTATAAATACTTTTTCTACTCAGAACCATGGGATAGTTTTGAAAATGGATACGTGAGTAGAAAAGTCCATCACATTATTGATTATCGGTTTCACGTCAGACATATCTTAGCAAAACCTGAGCACCCAGTGTTTAGCTAAATGTTGTCATATGCATTATACATAATCCGCCTGGAGGGAAATCGATTTCCGGGATCGATACTGAGGTGTTGCTATTTCACAGATATTTGTTGTTATTCTTGAAAACATACTGCGTCGCTGTGAAATTATCGGGAGTGGTTGTGTTTTTCGAGTTGCATTGATAACCTATGTTGATGAGGCTATATTTGAAAGCGTTGTCTGACGTCAGCAATACAGAAGCGCCAGGCATTACATGTATTAATAATCATTTGTAATTTTTTTCCCGCTGTTATAAATATTATACAATAGAGGACATACAATGTACAACTATCTTCCAAATACTTCTATGAAGTATGAACTTTAACTGATATCGCTTGATGAATTGATGTTCGAATCCAAAATGATTTCGCTAGCTTATATAATTCGAATTCCAGCTATGTCTCGCTCTGAAGTCAATGATGTTTGAATTCAACTGATTTCGCTTGCTGAATTGATGTTCGAATCCAAAATGATTTCGCTAGCTTAATTCGAATTCCAGCTATGTCTCGCTCTGAAGTCAATGATGTTTGAATTCAACTGATTTCGCTTGCTGAATTCTATGAATTCGAATTCCAACTCATATCTTTCTGTGATGTTCAAATTTCAATCGGGGATTCGTTTGCAAAGTACTGTTATATTTGAATTTAAACTGGTGATTTCGTTGCCGCAATACTGTGACGTTCGAATTTAAACTGGTAATTTCGCTTTCTGAATTCTATAATGTTTGAATTGCAACTGATTTCGCTTGCTGAATTCGATGATGTTTGAATTCTAACTGATTTCACTTGCTATCTATGATGTTCGAATTCCAACTAGTGATTTTGTTGGCTTAAAACTGTCATATTCTAATTCTACACTGAGATCACCTTCTGAATTCTATCATTTTCGAATTTTAAATGATTTCGCTAGTTTAATTCTAATTCCAGCTGATTACTTGCTCCAAGTCCTATGATGTTTGAATACCAACTGATTTTGCTTGCTGTATTCTATGATGTTAGAATTCCAACTGAGTTCGCCTGCTGTATTCTCTGATGTTCGAATTTCATCTGATTTCTCTCTCTGATCTTTTAAATTCGAATTCCAAATTTCGCAAACTGAATTCTATAACATTCGAATTCCAGCTGATTTCTCTCTCTGGATTCGGTGATGTTCGAATCCCAATTGATTTGGCTTGCTGAATTCTATGATGTTCGAACTCCATGGAGAGTTGCACAATATACTGATAATCTACGGTAACCACAGGTGTTTTCCACAATACAATGCAACTTGCAATCATGGCACCATATTGTAAAAATATAATGCAATTATTATTCAGTAAACTATCAATGTTAAAATCTGAGCGATCTGCGTCGACGCTTTTCATAATATGTCGACTTTTGTCACCATATACATGTAATTAAGGTCATTTATGCCATGGAGTTATACGTTGGTTCAGAGCTATTTTTTTAGGCAAATTCTGGTTACTGTTAATAGTATGCTTTAATTTTATTGCATGAAACAATAATCAGAATGTACACTGTAGGTAAATGAACACAACATGAGCAGTGTTTGGAGTGCTCATTACTTGCAGAAAATGTATAAGGAGGGGGGAGGGGAGGGGAGGGGAGGGGAGGGGAGGGGAGGGGAGGGGAAGAAGAAATAAGAGAAGAAGAGGGAGAAGAAGAAGAAGAAGAAGAAGAAGAGGGAGAAGGAGAAGAAGGAGAAGAAGAAGAAGAACAACAACAACAACAACAACAACCAACAACGCAACGTATGAATCAAAAATATCAGCAACACAAAGCGTCCACGAGACGGGCCAGTAAACCATTCTTATTTATTCATAGAGAATGCCAGACTCAATGTCCCAAGAGAAATCAATGTACCATGTAAGTGGCCAGTACGCAACATTAATAAAAGATCCGTGTGCCATTTCTATGCTCATCCAATCTTTATGTGATACTGGTTTACACGCCTTTAATGTTTGTGGCTAAGAAGGCCTGTTTGTTCCCAATGAATAATTGAAAGAGTGCAATGATCATTTCTGACGTCATAGTCACGTGGGAGCGAGTTAACTACTGGTTCCTCATAACTAAGCTAAGTAATCTCTGGTGCCACAGGTATGAGGCAGTGAGCTAAAAACTGGTAAGAGACAGCACAGTCTGGTCGTCACAGTGCAAATCAGATGAAACCAAGAAAGTGGCCAATACTAAATAGTGCCAACAACAGTTTCCTGCGTCATCAAGTTCAGTATGGTATGGTACACTCTCAGCTTTTGAAAAACCTTTAAATTGTTTTCAAAACCACCACGGGATGGATATTTGTGTTGGCTGAAAAACCATCTGAGATTTTTTCAAAGCTCAAAAACCTTTATGCATGATAAAATGTGGCATTCCCAGCCTTCAATCGATACCTCCATTTAACTTGTGCGTCATTGCATTAAGGAACACAATCAACTTTTCTTGTATCAAGGTCGTTAAAATGTCAAATTCAACAATAACTCTACATCTCCCTTTCCTTCTTTCTGCAACACAACGTATACACATACATTATTCACATATAATTATATTATCTCCATACATTCTGATATCAGGCTTTTTTACTCCTGTCATGTATGTTGTTTGAAATATCGAAAGGCCGAGTATATTGAAAACAACTGCTACCAGGATGATCTCCATACGCGAACTAACTACCATGTTAACATGTTTTTCTCATTGTCTCAGATAACAACGGGAACAATTTATGATGGAAATGCCGTTTTCGCAATAATTATGTGTAACACAAAATAATTATGCACCAATTGTCTACAAGTGTTTTGTTTTAGTCGTTCACCCATTAGGTCTAGTGGTTTGGGACGTATGCATGCACTTACCGTATGCATTATACCTCATACCAGTGCAACTCCCAGTAAGGTGCACAATAACGATATCGCCTTGGTTTTTTTTGGGAAGCCTTGTTTTTTTAATTTAAAAGTCTGCAAAACTTCTAGGGGGTTCATATTTGTGTTGGGAGAAAACCCTAAAAGACTTCTAAAAAGAACCCCTTATTTCTAAGAGTGTTCTGCTAAAATCCTGCAATGAAACACAAACTCCTATACTTGTAGCTTACATACTCAAATCTTACAAAAAACCCGACTTTTCCTATACTTACACATGTATACTAAAACTCTGCAAGAAAAAAGGCATCTCTACCTGCACATACTGAAATTCAGCAACAAAAAAGGTATCCCTACATGTATATACTAAAATTCTGTAACAAAAAAAGCTTCACCACTTGAACATACTCAGTTACTGCAATAAATCACAATCTCTATTTGAACGTATTGAAATTCTGCAAAACAATCATCCCAATACTTGAAGATACTGTAATTCTGCAATAAATTCCACTTTTTAGCAAAGATACACACATTTCCGCAAAGCAGAACAATACGAGGATATACTCAAAATCTGCGATTGAACAGCACTCTTATGACTAGTCCTAGTACATATTGTTAATAGAGTACTGTTTTTAACGCAAATAGTGAGTAGTTGGTGCTCTCATCCTATAGCAAACTTTCTATTTAATATCTCATAGATAAAACTACGCTAGATTTAAGATTCCTCACTCACCGGTAACGCTTGGATTAGTAATCCTAGAGATTTAGAGAAATCCTTATACCATGATGAATACAATCGTATCCATGCAGTGTCATTAGAAATGTCACCAACGATGCACTCGGTGTAACAGCCCGACTGATCATGTAAGAGGCAGAACAGCAAGCAACCGCTTGTAGGAGACCTGTGCTGGCGCTCTTCGTTGAGATTTCGAACTGGATATTGTCTCGTGCGTGGTGATTGACTAGTTTTCTAAGCTCTCGCTAGGTTGAATTTCAAATGTCATGACCGGACACGTCCTCATTTTAGGATGCCTCTCTCATTGAGGGAAAAAGGAGAGCCACACAAATGAATTGCGACCCTGGTGGAAAAATTAAGATTCTAAGAGCGCTGCAGTCGAGACTGATGAAATTAGGAGCAGCCGTAAGATTTTTAAATGATTTATTTCGAAAAGTTGTGGATAAGAATTCAACTACACATTCGGTAGCTTTTAAAAACATTTGGTAGCTTTTAAAAACATCTAAAACATTATGAGTAAATAACTTTATACATTATTCAATATTGGTTACTTAGACAGAGATGGTTTCTTTTCGTCCCCAAATTTAGGGACTAAATACGCATTGTAAGTTTTTCCGCTTCTATCTGTTTACCCGAATACAGTGGAATCGGGTCATATTGGTAAGATGACGCCCTGTTGTCAAGGCCACCAAAATAAACATGGCCCAAGTTAAGCTGCTGCGGAGGCACAAAGGACGTCTTACAATCCGTGGTCTGTTACGCGAATCACCACACAAGTTGGTTCTAACAGTTTCCATTAGACGTTTCTCCATCCCTCGGTGTCCTTTTAACTTTGTACGTCCAACAGTCGGTGGTGCAGTAGAGCCAACGATCAGTGTTTCCCAGGCCCGCGGTCGTCTGGTTCCGAAATTTCCACCCGTTGCTTTCGAGTTTTCCCGCCCACTCCACCCTAATAGTCGAACCATGACCCAGATGGAATGTACCCACTCCGAGGTGATTTTGCCCTTTAAACGATTCTAATATCTCTTTACCTTCGGCCTGAAAGAATTCTTTAAATGGGGATATAGCTTTTAACTTATTTATCGGGCCATTCGCGATGTTTTTACAGTCCCAGTCTAACCAATGTTCTTGAAGTTCAATGTGGATGACCTCTGCACTGACCTGAAGGTCAAGTTCCCGGATGAGCTCGGGAAGGCCATAGAATTCTGCCTCTAAGCGCAACAGCACATGCTCGTCGAACGTTTCTGGTAAACACAGCCTCCCAGTGCGGAGAAAATTCAGCACGTGACGAAATAGTTGCCCGTCCCTGTCGAGATCAATTTCTGAAGCGCCTCCTGTGAGGAGTTTTGGAAGTAGCGATTCTGGGTACTTCGTCAGTGTTTCTTGCGTAGTGGTGTAGGCTACACCTCCGACGATTAACTCCACGAAGGTCCCATTCTCCATGCTGTTTGAAAGCACCTGAAAACATACGAGTACATTACATGCAGTTCTTTATTTCACTATTACTGTAAACCGTGAAATGTTGTCAAAACTATAGAGGTTGGCGAATGTGCTCATTTTCGATCGTCCGCTCATACAAAGGGTTCTCAGTATACCCCGCCTCTCAATATTCATTTTGTAAATGACGTATAGTTGACCATGTCGTTCAATACTTATCATTCGACGTGGTTTGCCACTGACAAATGACATGCTATCAGGCATCACCGTCTCCTTTCGCTTTCCCTATGACGCCCAGGCCCCTCTCGAAGTTACATGTATGCCTATTTTCCCCCTGTAAAAGTTGACCGACCTTACCTTCTAGTCTGGTTGTTAGGACGATGTCCACTGTCCAGCTCGAGTGAGGTCAGCTTACGCAGGTTGCTGATTCACGACCAAAACAACAACATATGCCTCATGTTAGTTTATGACCTCGGAATATAAATATCGGTCAAGTTTGATCTCGTTTTAATTCACAGTCAAAGATAACGGCCTACTGAACTAGGAACTACATGCTTATCTATGGAAACCTAGATAGGCTAATTATACATAAATATCATAGTGTGATGTGAACAACACGTGACCTCTCTCTTTTTGGTGGAAAAACATCGGAAACCACATCAAGTTATACTCAACATCGCCCTTGAAGATATTGTTGTTACACATCATACTGGGCTCTGTACCCAGATAATGTCAAAATGGCAGTTTGCCATCATTTCAGAATAATAAATGTTAGCTGGTTCTATTCTTGTGACCTTATTCCTCTTAAACACAAATATTGCACATAAAGTGCTTAATCACAAAGTTGCCCATCGGGCATATACTTTGTAACCACTGAGTCAAGTAATCAGGCTATAAACAAAACAACATCAGTATATATTACAAGACCAATCATCGCTTCGTATGTATTCAAAATGGCCAACACTGCAATATTCTAAGACGACCTCTGACGAGTGTACCGAAAACTAACCTATGATATACCTTTAAATTGAACTCAGTGATAACAGCTTAACAGATCGCTCGAATCTATCAACGTGTGTGTATAACAATTAGAGTAAAGAGCAGACAATAAAACAATGGGTCGGTTTGGTGTTGTGTTGATGCTGTCTTGTCTTGCTGTTGCTGTGACCGCCAAGTCCGTCGAGGGACCCGTTCGGAACAGACGATCAGGTGAAGGGTTCGCCTGGAGCGATTGCGGTAAGTAAAATTGTAAATCTAATGTAAGCAGTAACCAAATGTGTACAGTTCTTACATAGCCTTTACAAATCTTTTATGATATCTGACAGACTCTATTCCGACTATACAACGGGCAAGAGAAGGACCCTTTTGTTATGTTCGTGGGCTATTCTGATATCATTGAGGGTTCAGCATGGTATTGTTGATAACAGGTTGGCTTGCTGTGACCGGGTGTTCCAAGATGTTTAGCTTTATGGACGCGGGGAGGGGGGGGGGGCAAATTGTCACGTTTTGAAAATTTTCGGAAAAAACAACCGGTCAAAAACACATTTTCGTGGTGACGTCGGGGGGGGGGGGGCATTTGCCCCCTGCCTCCCTCCCGCTAGCTACGCCCCTGTTTCTAGGCCACCAGGAGAGATTTTTATTGAAAAGCTTTAACCTTAATGACAATGATATTTACGAAATGTTGTGCAAATTTGTTGCTTTAAAGGCCTATCAATACATTGGCATTTCACGTGGCAAATATATAAACCATTGTTTTTTTAAATTTTACATCGCGCGTTGCCCACACGAACAGAAAGCGCCGGGGTCTGTGATATACGCCTCATGAAATGCTTTTTAGGTTAAATTCAGACACACTCTGAGGCCTTTTTATCTCGTTTTGAAAGCGATGATATCATACTTGGTCGAAACATATTTGATTTCATTTGCTGACCATAAACACGAATAAATTGTTTTTTCCAATGCCAAATATCTGATTGTACAATAAATACTTGCCGAACACTGAAAACTAAGTTCCTCAGCTTCGACGGGTCCAATGTTTGCTTTTGGAGTAAATTACTCGTACAGGCCAAGCCTTTGTTGGGAGATTATAAAATTGGGTTATGACGCACTTGTCTAATTGTTCCAATTCGTTCAATACAATCTAGCAAAATTACAATCTTGCACTGCTGTTTAATATTCATTCCCTATCACATGTACATTGTATTTGACTTGAACTTGAAGGTTATAGTCTTGTTTAATCATCATGTTTGCTAATGACTAGTTTTGATGATAAAACACATTCCGTCCGCTTCAGTTCATTGTTTGACCACGTGCACCGGGAGAACTGAACAGATGAATCCCTTGTCTGTAAACAAACGACATATTTGTTGTAGGGTTTTAGGCCGGCCTCTTTTATTCCAAGAGAAATTGAGATGAGATTTTATCTTGAGTCAACCCCCGGGCCCGACAAACATACGTCATTTGTACCATTTTCGTGTTTGTTTTATCTCATATCTAGGGCAATGTCCTTTGGTCGCATCATCAAGAAATGAACATGCCATCTCAGGCGTCACTGTCATCATGACAACATCGGAAGAGCTGCCGAATAGCATATCCTACATATCGAATAGCTATAACCTATCATGACTATTGGCACCTTCGGCCACGAGCATATAGTAAAATGTATGCAATATCACGTCATTAGAGTTACTTTTTAAAAAAGAGAACAAAAACGCGTTGTTGTTTTTCGTGGCATTGTGTCGTCTTAAACGCACACCAGACAATGCCACTGACGGTAATAAGACAAAGAGTTCGTTTTTCTATTTTCTAATCAACAGACTGTCGCATTAACTTGCAGACATTTACCTCTGTGTGCTCGCAGCTTTCGTTGTCCGATGACCTGCAGATTGTCCAATGCTGCTTCTATTCCAAAGAAGAACAAACGTAGACATCTGCAAGCCTGTGTTAACAAGAGAGTCGTGTTGTGTTGAAGATATAGAGATTGAGTGTGCTCCCGAGAACACCGTCTCTTGTGCTGTAGACACGAGGATCATCCAAGGCCAAATTCGCACAATATCAGGAAGAGTCTATTTAATATCCAAAGACGGAGTCATGAAACCAATAAATCAACGTTAAACTGCCCATTCCACCTTGAAGGATGAATACTTCCCGGAAAATAATGCATCCAAGTGCAAAGAAACGCTGATATAAGACGAAGACCCAGCTCCAGACAATAGACCTTTCAATTTTTTTACAGCAGTTTCATGGTGGCGAGTCGCATTATTTCATACTATTATATTTAAAATCATCTTCTTAGGACACGACCCTAACCGCCCACTGAGAGTGACCTCACTGAGCATGACGCCCTCGCCATTAACGATGCCGGGGGAGCTCCACGTGAGCTTCGGCGGGGAAGTCACCAGAGAACTAGGCGCATCGCTGATGATGATAAACATCCAGAGAGAATCGGGGTTTAGTTGGTTGATGCGGAACGTCACTGTGCCATGCATACGAAACATTGGTTCATGGTAAGTAAAGCCAGGGTTCTACAGCCTCAGTATGAAATAAAGGTATGTGGTTTACCTTTAAAAATACAACCTTACCTCTGCCAGGAAAAGACGACACAGGATAACATACAAAAACTAGTTCATTATTTTGGGGTCAGTAGAAATTCGGTTCAGCATCATTAAACCGGGGCCTCGTCTACCATCAACACCATCATCTGCAGGGCAGTTCTAAATGCGAATGAATTCAACTCGTGTGGCCAGCGGTGGACAGAAATTGAACAATCGCTAGCGCTGCCGCAACTGTATCGCAACGTCGTGGACTCGAGCCACGAACTTAATGGATCGCTGGCACAATAGGCGGCCTGGACGCAAACTTGCCTATCAAACTTAAAACGACAAAGTGTGTGATGCATCTACACGATTCTCTTTCTTCATTTCAGCACTTACCCTGATACGTGTAACCTGATTGACCGCATGATAGACGAAGACTGGCTTTATATCAGTCGAAACGTCGGCCAACAGGTAATCATGTGACCAATCACTGGATGATTCTGGTTGTTAATTGCTATCGTCGCGAAGAATTTGCCGCTCTATCAAATGCTTCAGGCAAATTTGGGCCGCGTAGAAAAGAATGACCGATCCACCATGGTCTCATCGGATAGTAGGGTGGTTACTGGTCATCGATTCCAATGTCGAATAGCTTTGATCGCTTATTTTATCATCATTCATAGAAAAGTTAGTACACAACAAAATTCAAAGTGAGAACTACCAGAACTCACTGTATTTTTAGTATGCTCATAGCAGCTCGACGAGGTCGGTTGGGTGACAAGAATTAGCTTCCTGGCGCATTGAATCATAGGATTGCTCTTTCACTCAGATACCAATAACCGGGCACCGTAACTTTTGCTGCTCGAAGTCACCACCGTCTATGTGTATTGGCTGTGCAGAATGTGTGTTCACGCTCACCGTACAATGTTTCAGATCCGACAAAACTTGGTGGACAAGGGATTGAATACGGCGTGCCCACTCCAGCCCCAACAGATAAACATCCAAGACATGGCATTCCAGCTACCAGCTATTCCACGGGCCCTCTCCCTCTTTGCCGGGGTAAGATATTTTATAAACAGGCAAACCGGAAGAACACCTCTCCCAATTACCGAGGGCAACTCGACAAGTTTTATTGGTTTACAAAAGTCAAGAAACAAAACCCCAGACAGTGGACGTCCATCTGGTGTTCACATGCATACTGTGCACATTATGTTCATGAGTTGTATTCTGAAGTGAGGGAGATCTCATAGATTTTCCTCAGGAGCCCAAACAAAATTTATGTGCCTGTGACCTGGTTGTTAAAGAAAAGATTTTGTCACTAACGCTGGCGTTATCTCAACTCGGGGTATCTCCTTCAGTTAAGCCCTTATATTCAACGCGAAAACTTGTTTTGAACAACAACAGCTTGAGATAACGTTTCTACATTTTCATGGGGAAGGTTAGATGTGGTGATGACGACAACTTGTTGCTAATCTCGTGTTGAATTTTCACCCAATTTGGATACCTTTCTACCCGGTTCCAGGAACAGAATGTGGGGCATGAGTTGTGCGGGTTAGAATTAACGAATGATGTGTCGTCCTACTTGTAAAATTTGAAACAAAATTGGGAAAAACGTCAAAGGCCTTCAGAAAAATATATTAGTAATGAAACAGAAGGAGACCAGACATACATGTATAAAAAGAAAAAGATCGCACACATTTAACTTCACAATGTCATATTATACTGCTTGTATTGTCATAGCGCGATGTCTGGTATTTTTCATTCAAATGAAGTTGAAGAGTTAGGCTATAATTTCCCTTTTTATTACATGTACTCCTACAAATTTCCAACAAAAATTCAAAATGTTGTCATATCTGTCATTTCAGGGAACCTACCACGCGACTGTTCGCTTCCTCGGTCAAGCCAATCAGAAGGAACTTGGCTGCATTGCCATGAGGATCATTGTGGATTAAGTGCCAGAAGTGGAGACATTGCCGGTTGGTGGGAGGATGGTTGCTGTCTTGATGACATACTTGCTTTAATTCTTATAAAACATGTACAAAATACCAGTGGGCTTCCCAAAATAGGGCAATAGAGGTCAAAGGCCTATGTGGAATGAAGTTTAAATGAGGTGTCAACCAAACACAAAGAGCGATCCAAAATGTGAATACTGTACTAGTTAGCCCACTAAATGTGGTCAATCTGAGTGTCTGGCTCACGCCTCATTAACCCCATTCACCATAGGCCTTTGATTTTTGATGCCCTATTTTGGGAAGAGCAGGTAATTTTCACTGGTTTTCTAGAAATCCGACCTTTCAGGGAAAAGTCGGACAATGTCAGACTTTTGTCGGATAAATCAGGAAAAGTGAGAGAAGCCGTTAGTAAATCTGAAATAATAAAACTGATACAAATGTTCCATTTATTTTTATTGCCCAAAACCATTTCTATTTGCAATGAACAAACCTTTTTTGAGTCAACAATGCAAATTTAATTGAGCATTCGACATGATAACATGATTAAATGCATCGTATTTGAGAGGATTCGAAGAGCTACGAACGACGAAGTACATGTATGTAAACGTAGTCGACGACGATTCGTTTGAAAACATCCCCGATTTCTCCTACTACTGATCGATTCGTAAATGTTATGTTCGCATCATTTGGGGCTCTTGAGGGCGAACTACTGGTCGGATTTCTTCTAAGTTTGATTTTTATTGATCCTTGCCTAAAAATCAAACAGGCATTTTTCGGTTTAGTGACAATGGTAACGAAATAATTTTCTTGGTATTCATTTGTGTACATTGACGTAGTACATTGGATTCTGACATTTTCCGCTCTGTACAGTTTATTTCTCGACCAATCTGGACGAAAGGTTCGAGTTATTATTTTTCTGTGTGCATCTACTCATGTCCCAAAAAGAGAAATGTCCAAAAACAAAATATGGCCTATCCAGGGGACCCTCCAAATGACCATTGGACTTCGCTGAAGAATTTTTTAAATTTTTACCTTGAGAATGCTGAACTCCTAAATTCATGTTTGGTTTTGAGGCATGGATCAATAAATGCAAATTTCAATGAAATCCGACCAGTAGTCAGTCCTCCAGAGCACCAAACGATGCGGACATAACATTTATGAATTGTCTAAAGAAGTGCCGCGTGAATGAATTCGTGCGCAGGACCTGCCACTAGTACAGACCTTCGTACACCATACTTCGTTGCCCGAAAAGGTTCGGAAACATCCCTCTTTATTGACTGCTAGACTTTGCTCAGAGTCAGGCGAATCACACTGTTTACTCATATCTGGTTAGTTACAGGTCGAAGTCAGCATTGTGTCAATAGAAATGCCATATACATATTTATGCAGGGGACCTGATCGTTGGGTTGTCATGGTTTTGTAATCATTCTTGGTGTGGACTAATTTCCCAATAAAATCACGTGTTGCCACTGTACCCAACGCATATATGCCAACATCACAATGACGAGGGTTTCAGTGTAATATTTACCAGGTTTACGCAGATCATGTGTCTCAATTCGCTGGATGTTTTGGGTTAATTCTGATACATGGTCATGGTGATGGTTCTGTTTCAGTGCTTTTCTCTTCTGTCATAGTAGTACCACTGTGACATGGATTCACATAATACATATATAGTGTACATTACAGATACACGTGTGATGAACAATGTACGTAATGCATGTAGACATCTGTACATGCTTTACAGGCATAACAGTACAAGACACAATGTACAAGAAAGAATGCTTTGCCAACTGAAGAGGAGGCCAGTTGGTAACAACTTGCTGCAAAGTCAACAATTGATGGAATAAACAGTTAAAGAAAATCTTTTCTGATATTATTTAGGATGATCTTAGCTACAAGTATCCAAAAGGATCAAAGTTTGTTTCGGAACTTGTATCTGTGTATAGTGTGTCTTTGATCGTATGTACTAGTATATCCACGTGACAGTGGTAGTATAAGGAAATGTGCACCAAAATCAAGTCAGTGGTATAAAAGTGATTAGGACCTTTAGACGTAAGAGGCACTATGTGATGCTTTTGTCGATCTAGTTGGGTCTTGCCGCTTTTTACACTTCAACATATCGAACAACAACTGACGAAACTTGGTGCCGGTCAAACAGTAGATGAAGAAGTTCACAAAACTATTGAAATTAATACAAAAGAACTCAACCAAATTAGAAACCTCCTCGATCTTCTGATAGGTGGGGTTTCTCATCTCGATGTCGTAAAGATGGACGCCCTCGTGCGCGATATGCGGAAGTTCACAAATGAGAAAGGTCGTTGCCACTGCAACGAATGTCAAGGTCGAACTAGCACCCTGGTCTTTTTCACAGTTCAAGATCGCTGCTCGCTGTTTGTTCATTTTCCTTAAAATTCGCACCAAGATTAAATTGAAAATCAAAACTAGTAAAGTTGGTAAACAAACATTTAAAGTCAGCCAGATTATTTTGTAAATTGGTCTGTAGGCGCGTGATTTCCCAAACCAGTTCAAATTGAGCTCTACTACTTGTGTTTTGTTGTCGATAGACTCCAGTACGGGGTCAAAGGCGAACAGTTTCGGTATCGCGAACAGGACGACATACATAATAAGGAGCAATATCTGAATGAGAACTTTGCGGACATCACAGAATCGTCTTGCAACTAGCGGATAAGACACTGCAATGTATCTGTTTATTGTCACCAAGACAACCATCCACGCGGCGAGATCACGTGATATTTGGTATACCCCAGGCATGAACCTGTTGTATCTGATTAAATTGCCCTCAAAGTGCATATCAAAATCTTCCAGCGTTCTTGGGAGGACTCGATACGTGAAACTAACCAGTAACAGTAATGTATCCGCCACTGCTAAAATTTGTAAAAGCAATATCGAGGCGCGGTTCTTTACGCGGTCTCGCGAGAATACACCAATGCACACGAGATTCAAAATGGCGCCCGATATGTCCAGAATTCCAACAGTGCATGTCACAGATTCGTTTAGAACCCATAGCCATGTTGGCTTATCGTGGTGACCCATTATTATTCTTGGCCGATCCTTCTCCAACGGATTCAGAAATAAATAAAGAATATTTCGTACATGTAGTCTTTTTAATTAGTTGTAGTTATTTGTTTGCAAGTTAACGCGTCGTGCATTCATCTCTTAACACTACACACATTCGCGATCCATTTGTCACGAGTAATGTATACATACATGCACTCTAAGCTGATTTTCTTCCTCCGAATTGGAAATTCCCTTTTTCGTTAATATTCTGCTATCCTTCTTCTCTCGGCACTATTCCGCAAGCCACGTATAGGGCAAAATGAATTCATCTCTCAATACTGCTCATATATGCATTCTGAATATTCTGCATTTTTTTATTGATTGTGCCTCCACTTTGATTCTTAATTAATTTGCCTTAATTTTGTTGCTCTTATCAAACAATACGAAACCCACTTCATACACATTTTCCGTATCCGTTTTCAAATTTGTCTCCTTCAACTAATTTTGACATTTCGGGTGTCATCACGTTGATGTCGTAAATTAGGTCGTATTCCACATGCTTCGGTAACGTCACCGCCGGGACCGGCACACATGAACCGATGACGGATCCTCAGGTGCAGAGTGTAACAGTTCGCAGTAGATACACGTGTTACCAAAAGATCGATCAGCCCCTACTGTCATTATAATCAACAGAATCTGAAAAGATATGATGAAGAATGATGAGGATATTAATTTCTTGGTGTGCCTCGTGTTTGCCACTTTCGAGAGATGAAAACCCCCGAGATACGGCGTTCAGAAAGCAAACATTTCCCGGGACGGACAACCTTCGGGTCTATTTTCTAGGAAGAAAACATGTATTAGGAGATGCTGTTGGTAGAATAGTTCTTAGAACAACCAGGGTCTTTCAAAGACACTGTTATAACAAATGATGAAGTGATGTTTGTTGTTTGGTAGCATGACTCAAGGCAAACACCAGTCTCATTGTTTCTTTTTTTTTGCTTCTATTGTTATTGTTGCCATAGTGAAGGGAATAGAAATCTTGACTTGTTTATGTTCCCTGACCAAACCTGGGTTTTTAACAAAAGTGTAAACACTACATGACATGTGCTTGCGACTTCTCTCTCTCTCATTAGCTTTCTAACTCTACAGAACAGAGAGAGCATATTCCTCCAGGACACCTCCTGAACAAACGTCTTTGTCCTAAAAAGTGTATATTGTTTTGCCTAGCACAGCAATCTTCCGATCTTGTGTTCCCTCGAACCAAGAATTGATAAAGACTAATCTTTATTACTCCTTGCTTGAACTGATTGGGGGAGAATACATCTTTGAGTTACTTTATTCTTAAAAACGACATATTTGTTCATGGTGGATAAATCCATATCAGAATGAAATGAATTGTTACCTCGAGACTTTCCAAATAGAAAAGAGGAAACGATCTCGATTACTTCGATGCACGAAGACGGTTTCTTTGACAAGATCGTCCCAATGTAAACACACTTTATGTTAAAACAAAAATGGTTTCTATGACAACGTTGTAGAAATGTAAACACAAATAGTTCAATTACACAAAGTGAAACATTGCACTCTTTGTCGTCAAACACGGTAGAAAGTTAATTGATATTGAAAGTGCTGCGGTGCATTGTTCTCAGGTCTCTTGGCCAATATCCAGATTATTTTAAAGAGGATTTCGAACGACCAGCGATTCAGCCCACATTTTACATTAACGGGCGGTGAAAGTGTACTTCATCATTTCCTCTTTAAAAGTACGGCGCAGATCAGATTCGGTCTGATGAACATGTGGACAATAGGGCGCGCAATGGGGTTCCATTCAGAAAGTCGCGTATGACTTGGTATGCAGCAGTTGCTTTGATGCCGATTGAGGCGCGGGTGGAGAGCACTAAATTCCTCGTGCGAAATTTGCTTCAAAAAGAGAACGAGTGTGTTTTCATCTTTTTGCATCCCCCATAGCAAGCCTTTTGATCGTTTCTAAAACACACTGACACATAGACACAGTATATATATTGTAGGAACGATAACAAAGGTCTGCTGAGGAACGATGTCCTTATGAAAATTTGATGGAACAACGCTTTTGCTCAAGTGTCATATTAATACGCTTATCAGGAAAACACATTGTCAATTATAAACCGCCTGAGACCAGAACCCCGAGGCACTGGATGGGCTGGCATTTTTCGTCGTTGCACCTCATAGACACATATGAAAGCTCCTCCCCTCTGCACAAGGTGGCCAAAATGACATTTATTTCGTTGTTCATGTATGTCGGGCCCAGTTTCAAAAAGCAAGTAGAAGATGACCTTTAAGATGACCTTTAAGATGGTCCTTTCCATTGCCTTCCAAATCTGAATGAGATAACGACCTATTTTATTCCTTGTCTCATGAAACTGAGAATGATAAATGCCACATCCTCATCGGCCATGATCGTTATGCATCACGTCTCCTAGAATAGAATAGATAAAATGCCAAAGATATTGGTGACTCCAAGTATGGAAGCGGGCGTCTATGAATTTTACGCGTCAGATATTTTATTCCAGAAAACAAAAGCGGAATGCACGATTCTGGGCTATACAATGATTCAGAACAATTTACCACATTTGAGAATTTTAGAAATGAATCTCGCTGTGAAAGTCAAAAATTGACCTTTTTTGCAGAGAGAAAAGACCAAGTTAAAAAACTTCTCATTCGTATTGTGTGTGGACACGACACCGACCATGCCGACGGAGCAAAGTTCAAAACGACAACAACCAACAGCAGTAAATATATTGTCAGTGCCTGCCTTTGGAAAAAATATCGTCAAGGTTTCGATCTTTAGGTAGCTTTTTATGATCAATTGATAAAAACTTCATGAGAAATAATTGATTTAATTCCGGAGTTAATGCCTTTTTTCGACAGAAGACATCCTTTACACCCCGAAAGTGAAGTTTGGCATTCATGGTGCTATTGAAAACGGAATTTCGGAAGAGTTATCGTCGCATATCTGCCTATGATCTTAAATCAAAAGTATGTACGTAGGTGTACAGTAATGCCTCAACTAAGATGACGCCCCCAACCGACAGCCAAAATATTTTCAACGTTCACTATCCTTACTGATTTCAGGCTGAGAACTGGCGAACAATAGGCCTATGGAGTCTGTTTGTTTCGAGCTTTCCGGAACGAAAACCATGCACCGCGTTGATTGATTGGTGTACTAGTGTTTGAGAGTCTGCCCCGCGGCGATGATGCCGTACAGCTTTCCAATTTTGAAAATATTTGGGATGTCGGTTGCCAGTTGCCACGGCATTTCATGAGAGGAATTACTGTATACTTACCAAAGGCATTCAAATAAAAGACTCTGCTAAAAGGTAACCGTTCTACTTGGTTATGGTTGTGCAGAGGTCGGAATGTCGCTATACGGCCGTTCCGGAACATGGTGAATTTGCTAACACTCCAGTGCTGAGGAACGTATCTTGAGTCCCATCACGCTTCCAGCACATCATTAACTCTCATGAACCTAACACATCACTAACTCTCATACGTCACGTCTGGGCCCCTTAATTAATTCATCATCCCTTGTCTCATTATGGTTGCCTAACAAGAATTGATGACAGGCTTCACGACTTCGTCTCATTAAAAAACGACTATAAATTCACCCTAGGGATTTGAAAAATAAGACTGAGTTCTCAATAACAGTTTTTTCGTCCTGAAAGGCAATTCAAACATAATATACTATCAATCATTAAGTGAATGAAATTAGTAGTCAATAAACTCAAAACACAAATTGTCAGTAATTAGCCATGTAATGTATGGTAAACTATTTCCGTATTTATACTATCAGGGGACATAGGTTCCGTTTGCGGTATTTCGTTGGGTTCCGGTTTGGCAGTTACTTACGGGTTATACTTTCGTTATGGCGATTTATGTTCTAGTTCTACTCTGGGCCGCGGCGTAGTCCCTGCGTATTCAAGCTCCCGCTAAAGGTGGCCAGTGAGCCAATGTGTAACCACTATTGGCCAATTACGGGCCACTCTCTGTAATGTAATTAAGAGAGTAGTTGAGTCAATCTACGTGAAACCACGAATCGCGGATACAAAATGGCGGCCTGTGTTGCAATCTCGTAACGACGCAGTTTACTGGCGGCGCAGGAATATATTTTTTCCACATTAACCAGAGAGGCGTGATGTTGCTAATTCCCCAAGGGCTAATTTAAGCATGCTCCGAATAATCATAAGCGTTCCTGAAAATAATTTATGCTGTGGGATCTCCCTAAGAGTGTTTATGATCTTTCGGTGATACTGGCTTGAGATGCTGAAGAACATTATTCTGAATTCAAGGTCATCACAGATCGAGTTTTCCCTCGCGGAGTTGTATCGTGGTCGTAGAAATTGGAGCAATCGTAGAACGCTTGCCAGCGAATGGCAGCAAGTGTTACTTGAAACCACGGTTGCTCTACATCCGTGTTAAAACAGACGGCTGAAATTTTCCGCCCTAAAATGTTTGCATACGTGTTGATGAAAGACGACCTGGCTACATATTACCGTATACATGACAAGAGCCAAATGCTGTGGCGACCTTCTGGCACTGTAGCAAGTATTAACCGCGATGTGGGAATTCAGTTATTTGCTCAATTCATTTGAAATAATCTCATTGTTTCAAACTATAAAATAACACGTTAGACTTATTTTATTCAACTAGGTACAGTGTTGAAACACTTGATTTTTATTCAAACCAGTAGTTCTATTTATAAAACCACCCGGTTATTTCCAAACTAGGAAAACATACAAGAATTACTTCAATGCCATCGAAGTTGTGCAAATCCATGGTTTCCAAACCACTCGAATGCGGCGTTTTCATTCTTTCGAACAATGTTGAGTTGCAATAGCAAGACCGGATCACTATCCGCGGTTTGATAAGACCCATCTGTGTAGGACTGCTCCGTAATATGAAATGGAGCCCTAATCTAATTAATTAGCGTGTACGCGCTTAGAGCACATAATTCATCACTCAGACAGTGTTTGCTGTCAAATTATAAGATAAGTGATCATGTACTGTAATTCTGGAATGAAATTCCCATTGTAACTGTTTTACGTTGTTCAAAGTGAGCTACGAGGGAGTTTTCGCATATAGCCCGCGAAGCGTCCACGTGTACGCCGATCCCACTGTTCGACTTCGTTCTCAGGTGGTCAAACAATGAGATTGGCGTTCACGGTGGCGTTTCGGGGGATTTGCGAAAACTCCCAATGGGAATATTTCCACTCCGTCTTGGGGTAGTGAACAGAGCTAGAAACCAGTGCCACGCTTATGATTTATTCTCAAAAATAAAACACCAGACATGATAACCAGCAGAAAGAGGAACGAAATCAATCATTTCAAGTGATGATACGACACGGAAAGGTTGCCTTTTTCCACACAGCTGGGAAACGCTACTTCCTGTTTAAAGGGACACGTCATCGCGCCATTCGCGGGATACCTTGGCAGTCACGTATAAAGTTACGCGACTGCGCAGAAAGTCTCATGACAACGATATCCACCCCCTTAAAAAACATGAGCAGGCTAAACATGTAGGAATTACCGGCCTATTAGTCTGGCCGATGTCATTACACTGGCATGAGAGATTTGATCGAGCTGATTTGGACTAGAATTAGTAATAAGCCAGAAAATGCCAACAGGTTCTTGCGTTAACAAAGCAACCGGAAACAACGATACCCAGTCCGGCAACAACGTGGCGGTAATCAAAACAACATAGCAGGAATGACTAGTAAAACCACCTGCGATATCATGCGATGGTCAATGATTGAAAGTTATGCTCATATGTGTCAATACCTGAAAAAATTAAATCTCGTTTTTGCGGCCCGAGTTCAGTCACGAGCTCTAACTCAATAAAGCGATACCATGCGTGTAGCTGGCGGGGACAAGCGCTCCCAGAGGTCACCAAAAAAATGTGTTTTGAATGATAATTTTCACAAAGTGTCATTTTTGCGAGGTAGCACTCGAGCTACCGTTAGAGCCTGGAGTAACCAGGCTTACGGACTGCCTGATGTTAAGGTGGAGGATGGACTTATTTGGGGGGAGGTAAGATGGGTGTAAGGAGACGAAGTCCAGTGAAAAATAAAATAATCTATATTGCCATTGCCTGAATTGCACACAAAGGTTTCTTCTTAAAAAAGGTAATCAGCAGACGTTGAATAAGTAAAATCCTCGCCTTACTCGACATTTACTGACGAAACAAAATGAAATATTTACTATTCAAGTGGGACCTTCCATCGGTTCGAGAGATAATTTCTCGGTGAATTTACGACAGAAAGTCCATCGCCGCAGATAAAAATTAGTTCGTTCTGCTAAACGAGCGTGGACATTATAGATCTCACTTTGGCGGAAATTGCTTTTGATTCTTGAACCTTTTATCTGTTCTATTGCTATATAGGATTACTTTAAACCGAAATAGTCACTTCAACAAAAAAAGTACGTATAATGGGAAAACTTGTTTTTGTCTATCAAATTTCCGTCAGAAAAAAAAAATTTAGGTGATAGGGCAATGCTCATATCATTCATACATACAAACGTACAATTGGACTAACTGAGATTTATGAATTAGTGATGAAGCCAATTATGGAAGACACTAATGTTAAAGCACTACACTCAAAGTGGCAGTGCCTCACAAATTGATTCCGAATGCGATAATCGCTAACTACAGTGGTAACGGGATGCATGCATTGCAGAATCTATTCCATTGTATTATTATCATGGTTATGGGCCGTGGCGATTATGCGGAATGTGCGGAAACTGTCGAATCTGCGGAAACTGGGTGGAAACAGCCTAACAGTGCGGGATATGTACGTTTAAATGTCTATCAAATTAATGATAAATACTCGTACATAAGACATAGTATCAAAAGCCATTTTCCTTTGCTGCCAATAATGCTTTTTGATAAAACTACATCCTCGCAATTAACAGATTATCTCTGTGCCTGTTTTTTTTTAAAGTCAAATATTGATTGATTTTTATCATTATATGTATTAATTTTTAGGGGACCCCTATTATGGGTCTATGATCCCTCTGGGTGTCCCTATTGAGTGCCATCATTGTGTTCCTTCGTTTGTTTGTATTTTTATTGTTTATGTTCTGTACTCTAGTATATTGGTGCTCAATAAATTTATATTAAATTAAATTAAATTGGATTATAATATTCTCGCTGGATATATCGCAATGAAATATACTCTGAAATTGCATTCTTATCACGACCGGCATTCAGATTATTTTCCCGATTTATCTCTTTCCGGGCGGTCTCTTCGCATTTGACATTCAAATGCCTCCGCCGTTAGATGAAAACTAATTGCATGAATTTAAAAATTTTCAATTGTGTAAATACGTACTGAATATCAATTTGAACTTTCTTGGTATGTTCGCGAACAGCGGGGAACGGGGAGTCGAATACACAGCCTTTCATTTGGCCACCCACCTGACCATTCTTGGCCAAACAGCACTCGTTAGTGTTCGGGGTAATTCGGTATTGTTCGGATTAGATTATCTCAAACCAAGATGGCCGTAGCCTATAATTTCGACTTGATATTTTACCATGTTCTCGAGAGTTGTGGAGTGCTCATTACCAGATTGGAAGACACCATCAGTTCACGTTCCTTTATTTTGATGCCGAAGTGCTTGCTAAGACATAAACCGCTCGACGGGGAATATTCCGTATGTTGTTTTAGTGATGATGTAAACTAAAATAATGAGGGGTTGCTCATGCGATATTGGAAGATATCCATCGGGACTTCTGCATTTTCAAGAAAAAACGATTAAAGGTAAAACTCGCCGATGAATTCGCTAAACTTCAAATCACATGATGCCCTGATGAATAGTCTAGGAGTGATATATTGCTCTACTGGGGCGTTCTTTTTATTCTGTGTTTGTTCGCATCATACAGTTGGCCGTGGCGGATTGATCGGTAGGTTCAGATGTGTATTATCTGTGCGTTATGCAGTCAGATCAAAGATATAAGGGAGGTTTCGCAACGCCTACGAATAACTGTACTATACGAAGAACAAATTATACGAAGAAGAACGAAGATCCGACCTGTCATCAAGTCATGTGCTAATTCCTTTGCGCGACACTCGTAAATCATTATCCTAGCTTAGTTATATGAAGAAACACTAAACAAACTTGTGATTACTCGAAGAATAAATTGCATATGTGACCCAGTCATATATTGCACCCTAGGGTAATCCCAGGCAAATAATTTTGAAAGACCAAAAACAGCAGCCATATCAAAGAGACGCATTTCGGCTAATCGAAAGATAACCGGACTAAGTAGGCAATTTATTCCAACGACCAAATAATGGCATAGAGATCTTGATGGACCGTCGAACTGGGACGCCTTGAGAACCAGGCACGTCTAACTGGGGGCAGAAACAGACGCGCTTCCCTCAACCGATGTCGGCCAAGTTTTTGAAAGCTATAAATTATTTCTAGTCTGTTGGTTGCGTATTTTTAATTCATTCTGGTATTTTCACGTGCCTGTGATCACATTCTAATATGGAAGTATGTATGTGTAGAGTGGACATTCTATCCAGCTGCTTGGTGAATGCTGCATATCTTACCTGGTTCCTCTCACCACTTAAGCATTTAGCCCGTACAACCCCGCCCGTTTCTTCTCGATTCTTGCTATTAGGCGATGCAAACGGATTCAAAGCTTGGCAATTCGCGTGATTTAATTGGATATCAAATGACCTAATGATTGACACATGTTATGAAAAGTATAGCAATTAGCTGCATTTGAAATTTATATTTCATGATATGTTTGCTCGTTAAAGCCTATTTCATACGACAACTACAATGCCCTTTCCTCGCCTTAATATAAGTTTCAAAGCAGCAAGTCATACGCAAGTTATTGAATGGAACCCTAGTGCGGATCCTATTGTCCACATGTTCAGCAGGCCTAATGTAGCTAATTGATCTGCGCCAGACTTATGAATAGGAACTGAGACGGTTCATTTTCACAGCCCGAGAAAAAGGCAAAAAGTCCGTCGGCTAAATCGTTGGTATGCAAAATCCCCTGCTTATGAATAAGGCTCTGTTTGAGGTATTGGACGATCGGTTATTACCCGTCAAAATGTCACGTTACGATCTACTCAATGATCAAAAATGTTCTGTTCGATGTGACGTCTTCAAGAGCCGCCCGAATGGCCGCACCGCTACTGCATGGCTATGGAGCCAGGCAGAAGAACTCACAACAAAACATCTCGCCGATCAATCACTGTGTTGAAGCGATCAAGGATCGATATGGCAAAGTCAACACAATGTTCCGGAGCAAAACATGTTCCAGCCAACACGACACTAGTAGTATTTACTCTGCTAACGCGAGTGATGTGTCTGCAACGCCCGAGACTGCCTGAATCGGCCTGCTCGCTAATAATAATAGTCAGCATTGCCGGGCAAGATCCCTGCTGGGCCGATCATATCCTAATCGGGCCGCTTCTTCTTCTCCTTCTTATTCACCGTTCGCTCTGCACTTGGACTGAGGTTTTATTCTCCTGAGGGTTTTCCTCCTCCTCCTCCTCTTCCTCTGTCTGATCACTACATTTGTAGTAAAAACATGCACCATGAATCACCTTGTCCGCACGGCGGTCCACAATGCTTGGTACCGCCTGCTATTATTCGCAATAACAAACCAGGCAAGATCTCTTATCCTAAAGCTACTTAGGAGGAAATTATCATAGTCTCAGAATATTTTTGACCAATTTGTCTCGTTTTATTGTCAGTCTGGTGAGCGATAACATCTCCAAACATTGTACAACAAGTACCACTGAGCTCGTTCTTGCTAAAGACATTTTCTATGATTTCCGCAAGAAAAGAAGCGCCCCCTGAAAATAAACATGGTTTTTACCCAAAGCCACTTAGCGGAAGCCATTCATTCGGTCAGTATTTTTTGGCCAAACTCCATTGAATGTTAGAACAGTTTTCGGTGACATCCAAGAAAAATCACCCGGTCAGGATATTCTAGGAGAATTTATGTTTCTGAATATTTCATGCTGAAATTTCTTCTTTAGTTGGTAAGGATGTAATAAAGATGACAGACATGAAAAATTGTCCAATGCAGCCGACTCATAAAACAAAAACATTTCTATAACCAGTGCGAAAAGGAATAATGGGCAAATCCATTTTACGTAAAACTGAGACGAATCCGGAGTGGTCTCAATTATTTACCAAGCAGTGGCAACAATGCTCTACACTTTTCACCCCGAACATGACAGGAGAGGCCACGATGCCTGGACCATTGTTTATCCAAATCTGCTTCGAGGAGTACGTTGTCAATGGGTATCGCCTGCCGAAGTTATTGTTATTAATCTTGCAATGGCAACTATGAAAAATGCCTCCGATTGTTGAACCTATCCGTGCGGACATCATGATCCTTCGTGTGGCATTTTATCTTGATAGTAACTATAAAAAGTGGCCATATATTTAACCAGAATAGGAGCGATGGCATCTTCGTCTTTTAGATTAATCTATAATTGTGAACAAAGGTAACACACCATGGCAAAGTAATGATTCCGATGGAACCCAATCATAATAATGGTGTAGCGATATATCGAATACATCATTGAAACAGCTTAATAAAATGTCTATTAAGATAGGAATTATCGGATCTCATCACATTAATCCATGAAAGAAACATATTTGTGCGGTTTTATGCACGGATATATGCCGTAAATTCCCTTTTTAATCACTTGCAATATCTAAGTATCTCTGTTTTATGATGGTGTCACCTAGTGGAGGACGCGTGAAAATGGCGGGATACCTAAGCGCGAAATCATAGGCGGTGTAGTGTATTGATTTGAGCACCGACTAGCAAGGTGATACTGTTTGCTTCACCTCACAACAGTCATGGCGTCGTACGTAAGCACATCAAACTATATATCAGGTCTCGTTCCATAGCCAACTTAATTCTATCCCTACAGAACGGCTGTGAGATGAAAAGTACTCTTGAAGAATACCCTCGGGGAAAGAATATTCTTGGTCCAGGTTTTAAACCAGCATTTTAGAGGGGGGGGGGGGGGATTAGGCGTGTCCCTGGTCTTGAATGACAGCCACTCACCATAGGTTAAGGCTATTCTCTTCTTTCGCTCCAAGGTATTTCCGACCGGCTCTCTATATCTCAGTCTGCAACTTTCAGGCAATAAGTTCTTCACGGAAATGCCGGCAAAATAAAAGCAGCAGTGACTCTTCCAAATATGAATGTTCTGATGACCTTTAGATTCTTAAAAATCCAATATCTCCGCGCAAACAACAGCAATTTGTCAGATATCTCGCTAATGGCGGTGATTTAGTCACAGAAACGGATGTTGACACCCACGGAAATATGTAAGGAACTAGCCAAAGGAAATTACAATCTTTCATTTGGATACCTGTGTAGTGGTCGTCGTGATCACACGGTTTCATTGGTATACGTCCCCGGGAAACCACATTTGATGATGCATACAGCTAATAATGATTTGTGATGAATAAAAACGAAAAGATTACCACCAGTTCTAAAATGATGTCTCTGCTGTGAAGGCTTCTGTCAAAACCCTTTTTGCCAATTGCTAAAGAGCGTCTTTTAATTGCAGGTATGCAGGTATAATTACCATAATGATCACACCAACCAGTGATAACATAAGAAGACAACGTGAGTGACAGAGGAGATGAGAACTGCCAGCTATCATACCGAAAAAAAACCCCTGTATAATTTGAATGGCTGTTCGCTGTGCACTATTCGTATCTCAACAAAATAGATTCTCAGTGTTACTTTAGACTTTGAAGACTTATTTGAGGAAAACAACAACAGCAACGTAACCAACACGTTCTTCTCTGTACAGATAGGTTGGAAATTTTGGAAAAAATAATTCATTTCTTACCGCGCGCAGTTCCTTCTTGATGAATTATTCTGCCTAATTTAATCACTTTCGTTTTGAGTGGTTCACCGGATAATGAAACCGATGATAATTACATTGCACATGTTGCGTGGTCAGCCTGAGGTTGCATGCGTTTCGATGCTTATACACACAAGTAACTTTAATACAATACGTCCAGGATGAATTAATGAATTTTACTTGGCGCGGCACAAGAAGAGATGGGTGACATGAGTTCCTCTGCGGTTTCATAATGACCAGTATATAAATATCATGACGATTTTTGTGCGCCAGCCAATAGAACAACTACACGTGGGTTGATTAGGTTTTAGGTGTCAGCGTTTCTAGTAAAATGGTCAAATCGTGGACAGGATTGAGTATATACACAATATACAATACACATGTATATTATACTACATGTCCTAGGGGTTTATGCCTGTTTCGCCTATTCCTGTTTCGCCTACAAAATTCCTGTTTCGCCTATTCCTGATTCGCCTATTCCTGTTTGGCCTATTTCCTGTTTGGCCTATTTCCTGTTTCGCCTATTCCTGTTTCGCCTACTTTCCAGTACCCCTACAATAAATCGACTCTCCCACGGGGAACCTTAGGGATGCATGTCCATTTTATGGGGAAAATGTGAGGGGACAATTGGATGATGTTAACGATGTGATGACAATTTGACTAATCAAATGCCACCAACTTTGTTAACAAACCATGCCATGACCGTTTTGAAAGAGTCACCTTGAAAGCGGGGACAGTCCGGGACTTATTTGACCATAGGACCATAGGACCATACTGACACACAGTAAAAACTAATAGATTAAGTAGAGTAAAGCAGTCGTTTATTTTATGAAAACTGAATTCATGAGTTTTTGATAAAAATACATAATATTGTACATTCTCATAATTATTTGATCAAAATCAGCTGTAAAACCCATGTCATAATATACATGTAGGTACAGCACATATAAAGTCAAACAAGGTGGAAAATACATATCATGATACTATGTCAGACAAGGTGACTGATGGCATCAACGTAACTCATTATGTCCCTCTCTCCATTGACGTATTGTTTTTTGAGGCGTAACATGCGTTCGTCAATGCGTACATATGTGGCTCTCCTCGGGTTTGGTCGGTCAGTAAGGGACGGTTCATATTCCTACGTCTGTGGGGAGGTTAGCAATACATTTGAATAGGCGAAACAGAAATAGGCGAAACAGGAATACACCGTCCTAGGCATACGTGCTTTCACTCAAAATGCGGCAAGTATGGCGGACTTTTCCATCATGACACGGACGTGCCTGGTTACCGCATGTAGTCGTTACCCCAAATCCTCAGTCTAATCTCTGAAACCGTTCGGTTAGAATAGCCATCTTGTACGATAATCAAGCATAAGACACTTTTGTGAAGAGACCCTAGCATCAAACTGTTTGTTTTTTATCTACCTTGGGATTTGAAAGTCACAATCAACTTTTATTGGGTGAATTTCTTTACCTCCCAGTTGTATATGTTAAATTCCAAATCAAAACATTTCAACGTTGTTTTAAATTGATGCCAGAGTGTCCCAGGACCTCCAAAACCGACTAATGGGGTCAAATCAGTGTTTTCATTTTCAATTTAACATGAACATTATGTGAAATTTGCAGCAGGGTTATGTCACGGCTGTTCTTTTTGAGAAACTAGAACTACCCAGATTATGCAAAATAATCTAACTCTAGAGACTTACCTTGTACTCCCCTCTTACGCTAATGAGATTCCAGTTTTTAATCCGAGTTGCCTTCCTCCCCCCACCGCAGTCGCTTCGGTAATGCACCGGTCGCCAGGCGCGCGCAGAGGCCAGTCAAGTGCTTGGAAACCAACAGCCAATCCATATGGTGTTCTTGTTGGTGCAGCAACAAGTCTATGCAGTTCTTGGAGTTGTGTTCGGAAATAGAGCGCGCGCGCGTGGTGAAAAGGTACTGGTCGATTGAGAAATTTTATAGATGGCGTTAAGAAGAGAGAGAGAAAAGATAAATGGCGCAGTGGTGAAGTACTAAGGAAGTCGAGACAAGACCACTAATGAATATTCATAGGTTGGAGGGTCCAGGCCTATCTATTAGACGAGTGCATGTTTTTTACTCTCAAGTACATATTTGGAGAGGTATTGAAAAAATATTTGTTGTGGCAAGTCTACAGATATAAAGAAATTATTTGATGAAAAAATTAATTTCGAATTTTGCTAATTGGGTAATAGGGGGCGTGTTTTGAGTTTTTTCTGCCAGTTGGCTGAAAAGAGTGGAAATATCAAAGTCTGTCTAATTTGTCGATTAAAAAAAAATTTCCGTGGTCAATCACCATTTTATTTTTCACCATTTACTTGCCCGACTGTCCGGAATAACATAATCTAAATTTCAGATTCACAACACCACGCGTTCTTTGATGCGTCGCGGTCAAACATTGACAATTTAACTGCTAAAAGGCTTAAAAAATCAATTGTGGTCTTGTCTCAGTCATATAAATAAGAGAAGTTATAGCTGGTGTGGTAGAAATTGGAGAAAATATATAGATGGCGTGGTGAAAAGATGAGACATGCGCACAGAGTCTTATAAAAGGAGTTCGATACTTAGGGAAAAGTTTTGTCTGCATTGTCAAAAATATGATAAGGGCCGAGCTCAGAATAAGATGTGCACTTCTGTCAGGGCAAGTAATAATGGCATTTACAACCAGAGCACATGTTATACCATTAAGGTGTCTGCGAACTGAGTAACTAGACTGGGTTACTCTAAGGTTAGACCAAATTCCAGAGCGGCTCTGTAGTCGCCAGGCCCATCCTATTCTTGGCACAACTTGGCCGATATCGGACGATATCACGCCGATGAGTAAAACGACATAAAGGGCACTCAGACTTGGGCCTCTATCCTTCCTATTGACCTGGTCACATTATAGGTTCAGTATGTTTCAATTAAACATGAACGGTTGAGGATTGCTCCGAAGTAATCTTTGCTATCGAGGTCGTTCATTGGTCTACTTTGTGATGGGGCGGGTTATCAGGTGTGGATCTGCTCGTGCTGGCCTTGGCTCTGAGTGTAACAGCATCTGTTATCTCGCCAGGTCTGGTTGTGACAGTATCTGCAATCTCATCAGGCTGGTTGTGGCAGCATCTGCAATCTCATGCAGGTCTGGTTGTGCCAGCATTTCCTGTCTATCAGGTCTGGTTGTGAGAGCATATGTTGTATTATCAGGTCTGGTTGAGGCAGCATATTATGGTATGGTTGTTGCAGTATATCTGCTGTCTCTTCAGGTCTGGTGTTCTGATTTCATGCAATCCCTTGATGAAAATGATCAGTATTCACCATGTGAAAATGAGACACAGTTTTCTTAAGCGTGGAGACAAGGTCCACCCTGTAGAAACATGGTGCACTACGTTGGGAGAGTACACATCTAGACCAGACAGAGTACGCATAGTGAAGGGGCATGGCACATCCAGCAAAGACTTGGTATACTCCCTGGCAACATGGCGAGCAATGAAGGGGAGTGCACATCCAGAAGAGATATTGTGCACTACTGTCTCATTGGCCGAAGGTCATTTCTGCAGGTAACAATATAAGGCGACGGTAAAATACACAGGCCCGTTGCGGTGGAAAACAGAAATGTCCTCGTTTTTCCCTTTCGCTCCGATATCTTTGAACAGGGTGACAAGTTCATGTACTACAGGGTGGCCCACAATTAATTTCCCTCACACAATGGACACACACAATAGAATTCTATTGTGCAAGGGATCAAAACCTTTCTGGGCCACCCTGTAGAGTTTCGTGAGTTTCATCATCAGCCAATGATTTTGATAGGACCTCAGTTGGCGCCATATGAGCTAAAAAAGTGGAACTACTCGATTACTTAAAATTAAAAATTGCCTCATTGTGAGGTGGATATTATCCCCCTTGTTAGGGGGGGAACGGGGGACGAATTATTCCATGAACCCCAAACATGGTACTGCCGACCGTTGCCGGCCACAGCGTCTCTTTGCTCCGAACTTACTTACTGGGTAAGACCCTTATATGCAGTACAAATTCTCGCTGCATTACTCCTGTGTGGACGTTTCATGTGCGTACTATGTAGTATGGCTGGCCAACGGCAGGGGAGCCAGGAGCGGGCTCCGGACGCAATTAAATCTGCGATAGGGTCCGTGCACATTCTGTATACATACATTTTCGTGATTTAAAAAAAATTAATGCTGGGAGTTTCATCAAACTTTGCAGAAGTGTAGTACTATATCTTGTCAATGTCATAAGTGACTTGCCAGACTGGATATTTGATCGATCTTACTGCGTCTTGAGACTTGAGGGATCATGGTAAGGTGTGCATCAAATTGCGCCCCAAGGTAAAATGATGAAAAATTCCTACTAACGAAACTCCAAGCACTCAGGTGAGAGGACTTGACATTAAACAAACTGTAACTTTGATATCTGATTATCAACTCTAACATATAGCAAAAATATTTGCAAAACGTTTGATAGTATCTGATTGGTTGCTCTATCAATGACGTCATCAAGCTGAGCAGAATTACTGTCGCTTTGCTGTGTCACCACAAATGGCTATAATTGTTATAATTGCTATAATCATAACCGGATGCAAAATTATGGAAATGTTGTTCGATTGCCTGCCGACCGCGCTTCTGATTCAAAGTCCTCAAAGGGGTATTCTCTCAGGATGTGTTGAATGTGAATGAAGGGTTTGAATCTGTTAGCTGACATTTCTTATCTACTAAGACCAGCCCGGAGAATCAAAATCCTGAACTCCGGGAAATTCTTGCCAAGTCCAGATTCCGAGTCATCTGGTATTCCTGAATTCCGAGCCCCTCGGTATATACCTTGCAAAAATTGCTCTCTCATGGCATACCTAAATATAGTAGTATTTAACTGATGCGTACATTCGGATCTAGAGATACTTGGCCTGGTATGGACTGATTTCAAGTACCTTATCTCTGCTAAAAAGGCGTGACGAAGCAAAAGATCAATAAGCAAGCAAAAAACAAAAGCTTTTCCCTTATTGTAGCCTATTAGATTCAACCTTTAATATGAAACTTCAGCGATAATCGTGTTACCCAAGATCCCAAGATCCGAATGCACAAGTTGAATTAGAACTTTATCGCGTCTCTGAAGGAAGGGAGCGCTGTTTTCCCAATCGACAAATCGTGGAACTCGGAATTCAGGAATACCAGACGACTCGGAACATGGATTTGGCCCGTAATGCCCAGAGTTCAGGATTTTGATTCTCCGAAGTGACGAATTCTGCCAGCTTGTTTCTATAGCATGTGTAACGGGCATGACAGATTACCGCCAAATTTGCACATCGACCGTCTGAAAGCGAAGAGAAAAAATACGGTTCATCGTACTTCTAGAATTCTTTCCCAGCGGCAATACTCAGCAAGAAACCACACTGCACTACACAGACTACGCACGTTAAGACCCACTGATGAGAGCAGCATTGGTGAGAGCCGCCCTCTCCAAGCAGCGGCGTAGGTACAGAACAGTGATGCGACCGCACTCTCCGAGCAGCACTGCCAGCGAAACAAAGTTGAACAGTCCACGAGAGGCTTGCAGCGGATACTCGCAGACATAGTCGACCGGAACAAGGTTGCAGTGAGTTAGGCTCTAGGTTGCCATGTTCGTTGCTTTATCTTCTTTGTTTACACGTTGCAGACGATAGCAGACTACCTGGATAAAACATCCAGGATCCAGAGAAGCTACGGCTTTAGATGGTGCACCACTACTACTATGCAGGAAAATGGGCAGCAATCCGACGTAAAACCGCGGGTGAGTATAATTTCATGAACTATTAGAGGTCTGCTGATGGTGTGGATAGTTCCGAAAACTTTTATATCAACGCAGACAATTTTTAGTCTCGTATATGCAGTTTTGCTCTATTCTGTAGTGTAGGCCACTCTTAGAAAGAAAAGTCATGAGTTTCCGAAATACCTCGAAGGGTATTTCATTTTGCTGAAAAACCTAAGGGATGCGTGTTGGCCGAAAAACCCCTTAATGTTTTTAAGAGCTCAACTATTTTCCGAGATTGTACCTCTACGGATGCATGCTTTATTTATATCCCGGCTACAGTAAGGCGTTGGCCTGTATGCTGATCCCGCCGGGAGTCTGGCTGTCACAGCAGCATTTACTATAGGAGTAAAAACAGACATGCATGTACTGACCTATAATTATGTGTACTAACTGTATTTGAATGGCCTACCATTGTTGTTCCGGTTTGCAGGCCTCTATACACCAGCCATGCAATTATCGTTATAGCCTTTCATATAATCATGTAATGTACCTCGGCCTACTTAAATATATTTCATGCAATAGACCAAAACCTAGAATGCCTAATGCAAGCTCCGGATGCAACCTAATTACCATACAAAATATTAGACTCTGCACAACGACTTTCGCCAAAACGTCAAGGACGATCTTCCTCGAAAAACGCCAGAAGAATAAATGAAATAAAGTGTACACCATTAAATAAAATAAAGGTTTTTGAGGCCCTAAAAAATCTCTTAGGGATTTTGAGCAAATGCAAACCCCAAGCGATTTTTCAGAGAGTTGATATACCCCTCTACGTGGTATACATATTTGTGTTGGTTGAAAAAACCTAAATGGTTGTTCAGAAGCTAAAAAAACCTTTATTTCCAAGAGTGTATGATTTTTGTGTTCTCATAGTGTTTTAGAATTTTCCTGATACATATATAGCACGATAGAGGTACTGATCCGCTGTTAGTGTGATGACATCTCCGTCAGAATTATTTGGTATTTCACGCAGATCTGTCATTTTAACAAAGTACTTTACCTGGATTTCAAATGGCCAAACAGCCAATGAACATTAAATTGTGGCATCTGGCTGTTCGGTGGGATACCATTAACAGACAATGTGCATACAGTATATGAATTGAAAGTGACTATAATGGCATTGGTCCATTATGAGAAACTCTGTCAACTACATGTGCTTCCGGTATTGTTGGCTGCATGGATATACATGAAATGAGGATGGAGTGAAGGTGATGTCGCGAAGTGATCGGAATGCGATGCAATGCAATGCTGCTTGCGGCGGTACGCCTGATGCACAGGCCCATTGTTATAGAGACTGTACTGATATTCTTAAATAGGCCTATACGTACTTGACAAAACAGAGGCTATAAGATAGAAAGGCCATCTAATCAATTAGTATAAAGTTCAGTCGCTCTAGTTAGATCGCAGATATATAACCAGGCCAGATCTTCGACAAGACATTGTTCTTATACGCTGCAGAGTCTGTTCCATGCTTTGACTATGTGGCCCAAATATACATCAATATCACTTTAAATGCAAAGAAAGAAATATTGAAAGAAAAGGCCCTGATTAAGTTCAGAGCCACGACCGTTCACAAAAAAGATAACACAATTGTGTAACAAGGTGGGTTTTGAAAAAAACAAAAAACAAAAAACACGAAACCCGAAAAATACCCGAAACAGAAAAAAACCCAACCCGAACAGATAAATCCAAGAAGCTAGTCACGTCATATAATCGCACAATCCTTTTTGACGACTTGTCACATTTTTTTCTCTTCAGGTACAACAACCAGATCATGATCACACACTCCATTACGTGACCCATACGTCGTTACGCCATTCGCCATGCTTCGAATCCGTCGTTTCTATTACGGTGTCTTCCTATTGGCAGCGATGCCAGTTGCCTATTTCATCTTCCATGTCCACAACGAGGCTACCCCGAGAGTGAAATTCCCCTCTTCCGGTCAATACAACTTAAAGTCAAAAGAAGAACGCATTATCCATCTTGTGCACATGGCATCTAAATTTAATTCAGAACTTCCGCTAAAACCACACGACCAGAATTACACTAGGTCATCTGTTAATAAAGAAGAAGCTGAATTAACATCGACAACAGGTACCGGTAAACACCTTCAGTTGTTCAAAGAATTTTCATCGGCGATACCGGTAATAGATATGGATAGGATTTCAAACCGGACTCAAGACGTTGGATCTAAAATTGTTCTAAAACTCAATCCGTCACATAGGATTCGTGTTCCTCAGTCACGGAAAACAATTGCATTCCCTTTAAAATATAGGGATAAAGACCTCGACATTGACCTTGACCTTTATAAGGCGAAAACCACCACAGCAGTTGGTGCATTAGGACCACGGCATGAATTAAAAACAAGGAACGAAGTCTTATTGGCCAAGACCAATGAAACTCCCGACCTCGACTCGAAGGTGCCAAATGTGACTACGGAAAATCCCTACATGATAAAGATGAAGATCAAGGCCGATGTCATAAAAAATGAGCCCGTACCGCCTACGAGAAGTCGGGCGTGGAGAACGAAAAAGGATTCTAGTTCGAGACTAGGTCGAGAGAGGGGGTTCCAGGAATACCCTGCAGCTTCTTTGGGTCACGCGAGAGAACCTGTTACAACTGATTACCATTTTGACGCAGGTCAAAACAGTAGACGGAATGTTAGGATAGTCTCACGCCCGAGTTCTAATTTGCCAGTTGAGAAACAGCGAAGAAATACAAGCTCTGCCGCTATTTCTACTACGGTGTCTCTGCCTTACCCAGAGGGTACGACTCGTTCTAAAACTTGCAATGCGTGCTTCCAACTGCGTATTTCATATGTTATAAATCCGAAACACGTATGCCAACATGCCGGTGACAGAATTCTGGTTTTGATCATCGTTTTTTCGGAGCATTCGCATCGGGACAAGCGAACCGTGATCAGGGAGACTTGGGGAAGCGTCACAAATAAAAACGTGGGTGTGGTACGTCTTGTTTTCCTTTTAGGAGACATAGACGACGAATATGAGAATTTAGAAACGCGCAGAGAGAGTGCCAGATACGGTGACATCCTCCTGGGGGACTTCGAGGAGAGTTTCAGAAATTTAACCTTAAAAACTGTAATGGGTTTAGGTTGGGCCACACGCTTTTGCACACGGGCGAAATATCTCATGAAAACTGATGACGATATGTGGGTGAATATTCCCATGTTTTTGATAATCGAGCAGAACTTCGAGTTGGAGAAAGTGGTAGCGGGGACATGCTGGTTGGAAAGATGGGAACCTCATCGAAACGAGGATGATAAATACCACGTCTCGGAGGCAGAATACCCTCAGAAATTCTTTCCAGAATTGTGTGTCGGGACTGCATACGTTATGACGCTGCAGACTGCCAGTGACATCTATCGAGTGCATCCGAATATTCCCTTTTTTCATCTAGAGGACGTCTACGTTGCGCTATGTCGGGAATATCTCGGTTATGGCGTGGTTCCCTTACCAGGGTTCTCGAATAAAAAAGAGCCATTCAGCGTTTGCTATTACAGGACACAATTGGTCACAAGTCATTGGGTGGGCGAGGCAGAACTTCGCGAGGCCTGGACTAAGGTGTGTTTCCTTGCGCCTAAAGACCCGATTGTGGAGTTCTTCAATAAGTATCCCCCTCTTAGTCCAAAACACCCGCGACATCACATTGGACGCCAACGATGACGTCCTTAGGTGTTACGCTGGTATATCTACTGAGTACGAAAGTGAGTATGTAATGTTCAACAGGGATAAGTTGGCTACTATTCCGAGCTACCGTTCTTCGCAATTTTCAGTAACTTCTTTGCGATTCTCAGTTACGTATTCCCAATTCGCAGTTTGTGGTACTACCGGTATGACGGAACGATCAATGACAATGGTTGGGCCGGGTTACCATTACCATTTGCTCAACTGTTTCCATTATCACACTTTGGCGTTAAAATCCTTGGTGATCCTGTTCGATGGTGTATGGAATGGACGTGATGGCGTATTTCTGATGGAGACACTTTTTAATTCATGAAGAAATGCTATATAACCGGTTCAAAAGTTATTGGGCCGTACTTCATATATCTTTAAAAGCCTCTCTTCTTGCCAGACCCAAAGGTAATTCGTACATATTTTGTCCGCATAGTTTGGGGCTATGGAGCACCCACTACCTGGTCTAATTTCTTTGAAATTTGTTTTTATTGATCTTTGCTTAGCAACCAAACAGGGTTGTTCTCATTTCAGTAGCCATGGTAACAAAACAAACGTTATTTGTTTGTGTTTCGAGTGCATTGAGGTACATGTAGTGCATTGAATTTGAACATGTTCCGCTCTCTGTACGGTTTATTTCTCGAATTATCTTGATGAAATAAACCCCCAACGATTTCATTCAAATTCCGCACTGACAATGCTGAACACAAAGAAATCCTGTTTGGTTTCGAATCAAGGATCAATAAAAAAACGTATTTCACGCTTCAGAGCGCCGAACGATGCGGACAAAGCATGTACGATTGGACTTTAAATATACAGACCCTCATGTCAACTTTCCCCATTCAAGACAGTTGAGCGGAAATTAATCTCCATCCATGAGCCCAATAATGACAAGTACATGTAGGTCTGTGCCATGACATGATCGACACATTCAATGCAATTTTGTAGTTTGTGTCAGCGTGTAGATACATACACTGTAGATTTATGATGGATGGTGAAAGTAAGTCAAGTGCGTTTCGGAGAATAACATCACCAGTCCTAGGAAAACCGCGACCATAAAGCAGTCCATTGCAAGCAAACTTGACATAGAAACATGCGCATAGCTTCATCTTGGTATTGCTGATTTCGGGCTACTGGAATGCAGTAGGTTGATCAAGTTTCGGTTGACTAGACTACCTGTGTGTGCTACACTCCATTATGCTCACAGTGATGTGATCAAGTTAGCATTTGACATGGAAATACTGTTGTCATTTTAATGACTGTAATCATTTTAATGGTGCATTATGTGTTTTTGCAGAGACACGACCACCATTGAATATTCACATGTTGGAGGGTCCATCCATACCTACAATTAGCGGCGTTGCGAAAACACGGAACGGAACGGAATAATGTTACGGAATATGGTCTGCAGACGCCCCGTAATGATCATGCCAGTTGTTGTTGTTGTCGTTACAGTAAACCCCGGGTGCTAAGCGCCCAAAAAACTGACAATTGTCGGCAAGATTGATGAAAACACAACAAAATTATAACTTTGGTCAACGTTTGTTGTGTTTCATCACACCTTTCTTGGCTATGTAGCACCAGAGCTAGAGTAGAACAATGTGGGCCTGGCAAAGTCATCTCCGGACTCCCTCTAAGTGCTCAACCTTGCTTTTTTACGTAGTTATAAACTACAGACCGGATTTTCACCCTATTCCGTAACATTATTCCGTTCCGTTCCGTTCCGTTCCGTGTTTTCGCAACGCCGTACAATTAGACGCTAGTAGGCCTATATCTGATATGTCAAGTCATCAAATTCATCTTTGGAGAGATATTTAAAAGATATTTACATGTAACTGTGACAAATGTATAGCTATAATGAAATTGAAGACATTGTTGTGATATTTGCTTCCTTGGTAATAGGGTTAAAAAAAGGTTTTGCTGCAAGTTGGTCAAAACTGGGTGAAATATTCATTCCCGCTAACTGCTCCGATTCTCTCGAAACTTAAGTCCCAGCTACCACTTAAGATTTCATTAGTTACTTGTCTGACATTCCAGAATATCATATTGGCATTTTAGATTCAGAACCCCACGCGTGAATTGACGGATGCGGTCCAACACTAGTGAGTTTTGGCAAAGCCCTCGAAACGCAATAGCGAACGCCTATCCCTTTCTCTACCTCCTTATGACGATGCCGAACAATGTGATATATATATATATTTATTTATTCCTCCTATGCAGAAGAAGATATACAAAATAGTATACAATAAATTTAACAGAGTGTATGAGGAGTGAGTGCATTATTTACAGGTAATTTGGTAATTAATTGAGTGAGCTGGTTAATACCAGCACTCCGCTGCAATTTGCAGCAATGACATGTTGTCTTCTAGGTCGCAGCCAGGTATTTGCTTACCTAGCAATGTCTCTGTTAGATCATTGTCATTCATGTTCCACAGTGCCGCGGACACCTCTACGGAGCATTCGTCTACGGCTCTTTCCCAGAATAGGTCTCGCTTTACCGCGAGACCCGAGCACTCGCAGAAGAGATGTCGTGGTGTGTCCGTGTATGCGCTTTTACAATGTGAGCAATATATAGGCTCTTGCAATATGACAAATGTGTTCAGCTTTGCAAGAAAAGCATATCTATGTTTACTCCTCGGGTCCTTTTGGGCGGACAGCCAGAGGAGGGACGGAAAGTCCAACGTTTTCTCAATGTTCAGAATTCTGGTTAGTTCGCAGTCCTTGTTACACGCGGACACGAAGTTAACATTTTCATGAGTCTCTATGGCTAATCGTACAGTCGATTTCCAGACGGATTTGTGAGGGAAAAGAGCTGGGTCCGTGGCGGCTAGTTCTAAGTAATCCGATAGATGATATTTATATAACGTGTCCCTGAGCAAGGGAACATAGCCAATGCACTCCTTACTGCGGGTAGTTCTGTCCTGCATGGATAGGTACCTGAGTCTGAATACCGTCCACGGGAGTTTGCATGGCGCTTTACTTAAGGCTACAAGTTGACCAAGGAACTGGAGACGTCTAGCGTCCACTGAAGATTGAATACAATGGCTCCCGATCATTGCTTGAGCCACTAAAGTCCTAGTCATTCTCGGAAATCCTTGCATCCTTTTCAAGCAAAAGCGGTGTGCCCTTTCGAGGATCATCGTTTCGCGCGCAGACAGATTGTCCCAAATTTCACTACCGTAGAGCGCTCGGGGGAGGCATACGGTGCAGTAGAGTTTGAAAGACGAGGTTGGATTAAAACCAGAAGGTTGAATCCCCGGACCTAGGATGCACATTAACGTATTTTTCAGCTTCTGGGCGGCGGCTATTACTTGCCTCAATGGCTTGGAGTGCTTATCCTGGGATACCCCAAGGTGCACACAAACATCTGTTTCCCTGACGGGTTTGTTACCCAAGTGCCAATTGCGGAGTGGCTTCGTTCTTTCCCACTGTCTCACGCTTTCACCGAATACTATTATCAGGCACTTTTGTCCATTGTAGTCGTATCTCCACTTAATTGCATACTGGTCACAGCACCCCATCATGCCGTCTAATCCAAACTTTGAGAGCGATACCAGGGTGAGATCGTCCGCGTGGCAAGGCGATCCACAGTTCACGTCTTCGATTTTAGCACCGACATCTAACTGATCTAGGTTGTTAAGAAGTTCGTTGATGTAGAGTAGGTACAACCAGGTTGAGAGTACACCACCTTGTCTGACAGACTGTTTTAGCGCAAACCACGGGGACATAGTATTACTGACAATCACGCAACTTTCAGCATCCACATAGCAGTTTTTGGTCAAGCGCCAAAGCTTGCCTTGCACCCCAAAATTAAAAAGCTTGTAGAAGAGCCCGTTATGCCAGACGGTATCGAAGGCTTTGGATGTATCCAAGAAGCACGCGTACACTTTCGAGTTCCTTTCGAGATTGTGACGGATTGTTTCCTGGAGCACGAAGGCAGTGGATACACAACTGCGCTTCTTTTGGTAGGCACTTTGCTGGCGATTAGGGAAAGCTATATTGTTGTCTTGAGTCCATCGATTCAGTTTCTCTAGCATCAGTTTTTCTAACAGTTTGTACAGAACAGGTAGCAACGTTATCGGACGATAACTCCCTGGTTCGGCCCGATCCTTTCCCCCACCCTTATGTATAGTGTGGATAACTCCTTTCTTGGCACTGGCCGGTACATGCTCAGATGTCAGTATCACGTTAAGGAGATTTGTGAGCGTTGTATGGAGGATGCGACCTCCATATTTGATGTGTTCGTTCGTGAGGGAATCGTGACCTCCTGCTTTCCCACACTTAAGTCCACGAATCGCGCGCGTAACTTCCTCAAAAGAGAAAGGGTGGTCGAGGCCGTCTATCTGTATCTGCTTTGACCTTTCGTCCATGTCTTGCACTGACCTGTCTACTTCACACCTAAACGTTTCATCATGTCTCAGGTCGCATTTCGAAGAATAAAGCTCTTCAAAACATGCGGCCCACTTATTCGCGATGTCCGAAGTGTCATAAAACATTTCCCCTTTGAAGCGCATAGGGGGAGGGGGCCTGTTTGGCGTGAGTTTACGGCTTTTTAGCAGTCTCCAGAATTTGTCCTGGTCTACCTCGGCAAGCTCGTCCAGTTCTGCATAGAAACTCGCCTCCAAGTCGGCATTCTGCTTTCGCAGAGCCGCTCTGAAAGCACGTTTGGCCTCTTTGTACAATTTGAATTCCTCCGAGTCCGCGGATCTGGGTTTGTCTGCTTGCACCCACAGGTGGCGTGCCTGTTTCATTTGCTGATAGACAGGCTTGAGTTTTTCATTCCAGTTCGGTCTGCACTTCTTACGCGAATTCCTCCGTTTGGGAATGGAGAGATCAGCTGCGGTGACCATTGTGCGAACTACTGATTCATACAGTGCATCAATCTCGGCGTGCGTACGCGCAGTTGACGTATCGACCTGCGGGAGGTTTCTTTCGAGTATTGCTCTGTAGTCAGTTATGCAACAGAAGTTGTCTCTTATGCACCGGTCCCAATTGTAGCGCACAACTAGAAATCCGCGAGCTGTAGTGTTGTCTGAGGCGCCAGTATGGGACATTTTTACTACTGCACAGATGGGTAAATGGTCCGATGTGTTTATGCCATTTTCTTGCAGTATAACACAATCACTAGCCGATTCCATCAGCGAAGCATTCACTAGGATGTGATCAATAAGGGTTTTGTTGGCCCCCTCGAACGGATCAAAGGTATAGGTGGGGCCCTTGCAGATATTGCTGGCGGGGACAGATATGAGTCCAGAGTTTGAAAGAAAGGCGTTCATTGCGCGTATCCTTCGACTTGTAGCGCACAGCGGCACCCTTGTCCCGTCGATTTTCACGTTAAGATCCCCCATGATGATCACCTCACCAAGGGGGCTGTAGTAATCATACAGCTGAGATAAGTAGTCCACGTATTCGATGAAGTAATCGTCCGGGTGGTTCGAGCTTGGGAGGTAAGCCACAATGATTGTGATCATCCTATACCCCGTAATACTCAGTGATATTCCCACTGTTCTATCGCTATCCAGGTGCAGGCCGGTGATAGAGGGTGTAAGATCCTTGCGCCATAGGAGGGCCACACCACCTTTACCACGGCGCACCTTATCGGAGATAAATAGGTCTTTATCACAGACTACATAAGCAGAAAAATCATTGTTAACGGACTCTAAGAACTGGGCCGAGTCAGGATATAGCCAGTGTTCTGAGATTCCCAAAATGTCGAGATTCCGGGAGGTGAGCAGTTTGTCCACATATAGTGACCCGGACATTATGCCACGCGCATTCCAGCACGCAAGAGATAGGTTACGAGACGAGCTATCCATGAAACGATTGTCTAATCCATCCACTCCCGACAGAGGACACCGGCTGGCCAGAAGTCCTCATGGAGCAACATGTCCTTGTCCTGTAGGTCAACAATGACTTTAGCTGACTGGGTGCCTCTAATTTTGCTTTTCATGAGTCTAACGTGCGGCTCGCTCACTTTGTGACCAACTAAGAACCTAAGTATTGAGTCAACGGTGGTCCGGGGCGAGATGAACCCCACGAATAGGGGCGCCCTCCGCCGTCGAGGTTTTCTGGTCACGCCAGTGAATTCCCCGCAGCCCTGCTCGTTCGTTCTGTAGCTATCTACCCCAGAGTCGATATCCGGGTTCGGTCTGTTCTTTACCATGCACTGATTGGAGAAGACGACTGTTTCAATTTGCTTGGGTGGAGGGACCGCTCGTTCAGTTTGCTGGGTAGTGGGGGTGATCATCCGTTCGATATGCTGGGGTTGGGCCCCCATTCGTTCAACTTGCTGGGGCGGGAGGATCCCTTGCTCAGCCCTCCTGGCCAAGGCTGCTCGTTCTGAATGGTGGACCGCTGATGCATCACCGAGAGGTTGAGTGCCTTTGACACGAGTGGATGGCTGGTTTCCCGCGACCGTTTGTGCGCTGGCATCCTTATGTTGCTCATTGCGGGTACGAGTAGCATAGCTATCCTTTTGGGACTTCAATTCGTTTGCTACTTTCCTTTCGGTATCAGAGGCCTTGGACTTGACTGCGTCAAGCCCTTTGCGCAGATCTTTGAATTTAGAGTCAAGTTCATTCAAGATAGTTTCGGTGTTTTTGACGTCCGTTTTTACCTGTTTGACGTCATTGCGCAACTTGGAGTACTCCTGCTGGTGCTCCTTTAGGGCAGCTTGAAGGCCTTCGTACGCTGCTTCACAGGCCTCCATCCTAGCAAGTACGGAAGCGATATCGGATTTTGTCTGTTTAACGAACGTTTTGCCTCGATTCGAGATTTTGTCTGGCTCTTGAGAATCAGTAACTTTATCCCGAATTCGGTTCAGTTCTGTCTCAAACGAGCCCACAGATTCTTTCAGCGCAACGATATCGGTGATCGGATCGTTCAGAGTTGCGTGGTCTTTTTCATCCTTTTCCCGGTGCAGATTAGTGACCTGCGCTTGCAGGTTACCATTTTCAGCATCGAGCCTTGAGACAGTTGCAGTAAGTTCTGCAAGTTTGACTTTGTTTGCATTAAAATCGTGTGACACTGCTTTATTAAGCTCTTTATACTGTTCGAGCTCAAGCGCGGGATCGCTATGAGTGTTTTTGAAAGAAGCCATGTCATTTTCAAGCCTACACACACACGCGCAAATGTCCGCCATTGAGAGAAGCTTTGGGCCATGCACTGGATTAGTATTTGCGGTTATGCGAATGTTTGAGGTTTCCTGATCGGTTTCCACTTCAACACCTTGCTCATGTACATCTACACTGGTAGCGCATGAGTTGGCAGGCGCGATTCGGACATGGCGTATGGCTTGGTCGAGGATCAGCTGCCTTCTATTGATATCCGCAGGGGTTGAACCTCTGCTATGCGAGCGATAAACCTCATAAATATCGTGAACTGTGGCCCCGTCCAAGAAAGACTGGAGCAAATAACAGTCATTAGCATTTTTGACGTGCTTGGTCCCACCACCCTTGGTGCTTTTGCGTTTGATGGGTTCGGAAGTCGGACAATCGTCTGGCCGGGCTGATTTAGCCTTATCGGACAGCCATGATCTAAACAGATCTATCTGCACAGTGTTCTCTCCTGTCAGCTCGAGTAATCTTTCGACGTACGAGTCTTTAGGGAGATTTGAGAGTTCTCCTTGAAAGTGGCCGTACCAGGCCTGATCAGCGGGTATATCGCCACTTTCGCCATTGTCGGACAACATGGATGCCTGTGAGGAAACAGAAGGAGAATTTAACTCCCTTGAAAGTCCTTCTGGCGTGAGATCTGCGTTGCTTTCAAAACTCATTGTGACATCATTAGATTCCTCACCTCTAGTTGTTTATATTCCGGTTGAAAACGGGTAAGATAGTCCTCGCTATGTTGGGTTATCCGAAGAAAACTAACACCGGTCCTTGAAGATCGACTAGCTCTGCCGCCATCTTGACATCCCTATTTCCATCTATGCAAAGCTACAGGATATCCTCACATTTAAATCTTCTTAAAGGCGTACGCCTTTCGTATTTATATATATACCAGTATGTACATAATAATCTTGCATGCATATGTAAGCGTTCGGCAGAGGACAATCTATGGCAAAAACGAGTGTCTTTACAGAAATTACACCTGTACCAGCCTCGAGTAGTTCTAAAGTTGTTTCTTTAGCAACACGTATTATAATCCGCACTATCTGAATCGGAAAACACCATTCGCCATCTTTATCTAAATATATATTTAATGGTGGGTAAGGAAAATAGGAAAGCAGTTAATAATACATAATGTTGCAGTGCATCATGCAGTGCATCATGCAAGCAACTTTGTTGAAACTTGGTGATGGTATTTGTGTATCTGTATACACAACGGTAATTTTGAAATTTACTTTATTCAGTAAACATGTATTGCCGCAATTGGACATTTTCAAATTGAATTAGAAACTTCAAGTTTTTATTGAACGGCGTAGACCTTTAGCGCATGGTGAAGTGCAAGCGAGACAACACGTCGAGCTACTTGGGGAATAGTACGCATGTACTTAATGATTGTAGATAGATGCACGTAAATATTAGATTTTTACAATAAAGTACATTTTAATATATTATTCAGGAAAACTTGTTGTTTGAATTCGTACACTTTATTACTCCCCGTCAATCTATGTATGTAGGGTTGAGAGGAGACTCCTGGGTTCTACGTATATTAGCACACCATCTTTACTACAGCAACAAAGCTTCAGCCGAGGTGGTGTTTCAAGGTCAGGTGAAAAAGCTAGAACGAAACGCGGATATACGCATTGTAATTTATTGCACTAGGTTAAGACTAGAGGTGAACAGCATATTACAACATTTTAACAACATGATTACAACAATCATAACAATATGACATCACATCAGTAACTCGTGAACAATAATAGAGAGTTTGAGATCGGCAACTTATAGCAAAACTTATGTGTATATAGTTTTTGCCAAATACGTCATCAAATATGGGACTGATTTTTTCTCATGAAAAGTTGTACATAAGTCGGATCTTCCTGCCTGGATAAATATGCTCTGGCTGTTGAGTCACGACTGAGATAACTCAGCTTCAATAATGCAATATATTTGCAGATAAACACATACAGAGAAAAAAGGCCGTTTTTTTCAAATGAATCATTTGAAAGACTCTGATTTATCGAAATCGATACAAAGGCGAAGAGGTCACAGCCGGTAACGTAATGACAATCAGCCAACTTGTTTCGCCAACACATTGGCCATCCAGACTGAGGTTGAATACGTTGAATGGTTTCGACAATATGCGTACGATAATTAGAAATCAAAAAATATATCTCCCGTACGACATACTATCCGTATCGATCTTTCGCATAATGTGAGTGACGTGGCCATACGTATGTATTTAGTAAAAGTGGATACGGATACGTCGTACGGAGGAGATTTTATTTTGATTTTCTGAAAATCGCTGAAAGGCAGGAGGAAGTGAAGACGGTCCAATAAAGCTATTCCGATAAATCCTTATCACAATACTTATCACGATCGCGGAAGTGATAACGATCGCGGAGGTGACAATTTTCCATTTATCAAAAATCGGTGGTCCGTTGTTGCCATAATCAACATATCTCGATGTGTTTAAACAATAATGAAGTCCGTATTATCAATGATAGGGCACCATACAATATAACGAAATAGAATTATCACCAACGCTTGATCACGCTCAGAAACCTATTTTACGCAGTTAGACGTTAAATAACGCGCATTTCTGTAATTACATCATGTATTTCAATTACTATGGTGAGGAGACGAAATGATAATGAGATGTTGTAATGTTCAGAAGAAATAATCACCATTTAACGGGAAAATGTGTTTGTCATTTAAAGGGGTACGTGTTTATTCCGTTATACGTGTTTATTTCGTGTTTATTGTATGCAACAGTGGCTCAATATATGCGAACGCGCTTGGACACAGTGGTACTTAAAGTCAACTTGAGGGATTTCACACAAAGCGATTCATTGCAACTCGAATTGGTGAGCAAAATGCATCACACACTGTGTGCACACTCAGTGTGTGTTCGGCGTTTACTGCATCGTGGTGAACGATGCACTCGTTAAGCTGACCTACTGTTGACACTCGAGTCGCTCAGGCCTGTTTTGCCTGTGATGGCGCTCGTTGCAAACTTCTTCTTCGAGTTTTTCCTTCGAAACGTATCGAAGAAATCATCCCGGAACCTCTTGATTCCTAAAACGTAGAGGTAAAAGTTCACGGCATGGTTTAGATACATCAGCATCGCGATCACTTCGAAGGTTATCTTGCGGATGATGGCCTGTCGCGGTGTCCATGGTGCGGGGATCCCCACATTCCAGACCAGCATGTCGATAGCATTCGGGAAATAACAGATGATGAAGACCCATGAGACTAACATCAACATGGCATTCAATTGGGCATCCCTCTTGAGGTTTTTGTCTGCCGTCTGGGACATCGTCGCTCGTTTCTGTCTCTGCCGAAAGAGGGCAGTAACGATGGCGATATTGCAGAAGAGGACGGTAAGGGGGGCAGCCCAGAGTCGGACAACCACGACAGCGTAGTAGAAGGCGTCAAAGAGCCAGGCGGGGTTGAATGGACACTGAGCACGGTTGATGACGCCTTTCTTAATTTTCATAGTGCGAGTGAAGCATGGGCTGGCGAATACAGCGAATACTATGGTCAGTCCAATGACGATCTTCTGGGCTCGGGCAATGGTACAAATTTGGCTGGCCTTCAAGGGTTTGCAGACGCTTATCATCCTATCAATTGTCATGAAGACCAAGATCCACGCAGATGTGTTGACCAGCCAATTCCCGCCAAAGAAGTACCCCTTGCAGAAGACGTCTCCCAGAGTGATTGCGACAGAAGGGTAGTGCGTGGTCGTCCATCTTAAACCAGGCCACGCGAAGCTGTTAATGAGATCGTAGATTGCGAGAATTTTCATGTACCATGTTGTGCTGGCCTTGGAGTACTGCTGGCGGGACAACACCAACAGACTCAGTGAGTTGCCAAGCACCCCCAAAAACATAATCGTCGGGGGTCCATAGCGGACCGTTAGCATGTGGGAGTACATCAGACTCTCCAAGTACGGGTCAACGACGACAGGAGGCGCTGTTGCAGCGATGTCCAAACTTCCCGGATCCTGAGTAACATTGCTCGGATGTGCTGTGTTCGACACTGGTTCGAATGTTGCAGAGAATTCGTCGAAAAACGAACCCGTTGTTTCTGTGCTTGCGGCAGCTGCTAGGTTAAAAGGTAGCGCTGTTGTAACATTTTCTATGAATGTTGTAACATTTTCCATGGCTGCTTCCGCGAAGGACTGAGGATCTTTGCCCTGGAAGGATACACAAAAAGTACGTGTCACATTGGTTCAATCAAAGGAATGATGAATATAAAAATCATGAGGAGATGTCCTGGTCAAAATCCTAGGTCGGGAGAAAGGGCAGCTCAAGACATTTGAATACTCAACACGAGTGGAGGGCAATTGTAATTTCGTGCCAATTTTGCTGAAAAAAATGGTACATGTGCTGGGCTGGGCTCTGGCGTGCGCATGCGTAAGCTGATGACCCACCATCACTTTAAAGAAATTTTTGATTCGAAGTGCGCATACGCCGCAAATAATGAAGTCGTACTTGAATACGACTTTATTACGCCAAGTTAAGATGAGAGAAGAGTGATCATCTTGAAATAATCCAAAAGATTTTTCGATGTGTGTCGATCGTCACAGGATTGGCGGACCTTAATCGAACATGTATAGTAGGGACTGAGGGAGTTTGTGCGAGCAGCAATATTGGGCAATGTTGGCGGCTGCCCGCACTCCTGGCAATAATGGTTTTTGAGCCTTTGAAAACCCTTAAAAGAATTTTTGGCAACAAATATTCACTCCGCAGAGATTTTCGGTTAGATGAAGGACCTGATGGGTCTGAAAAGCCACTAAGAGTTTTTAATTTCGCTGAAACACCTCTGCGGGGTTCATTTTTGTGTGTGCCGAAAAACCCTTAAAGGTTTTTGAAAAGCTCAAAACCTTTATTTCTATTGCGGGCAGTAGATAGTGAAGTTTAACATATTTAAGGCAATCTATCCTATAAATAAGTGCCTACCTTTAAATATGAGTTCCGGAGTTGTAATATATTTCAAATCGTGTTGGTTTTTCTCTTTCTTGCTGGTTCTTCAAATGCGACAGGGTCTCTGTTCCGTATCGTGACCGGACTTCTATTTCCACGCCCTTGTTTTTGCGGCCCTTATAAACCATGCCCATGTTGTCGGTCATTAGCACCCGTAATTAATGTCCTGATCAATGTCGTGATTAGCAGATAGGGCGCAGACTCAGTCCATGTCAGTATCAGGATCATGGAGGCGGTGATAATTTGAATGGTAGACGTAGTTACTAATAAGATTTTTGTTGTATCTTTTCAGAGTATAATGGCCAATTTACTTACAAAATATGAAGCGATTGCTAATGACGCAGGTTTCGCAACACTACGAACGACGAAGTACGAACTACAAAGTACGAACTATCAAGTTCAGAGCATATTCATTTATGTGTCACTCTTAGATCAACTTCTATACTTAATAGTGGAACAAAGAGCCGGGAAAGTTCTTAAAAAGTCATTAAAATGCGTTTCCATACTTTGTACTTCGTCGTCATTCATATGTATACGTCAGAGTTGCAGAACTTGCCTAATATCAAAAATAAAAGAGGACCTCACTCGGGCCTGTGGCCCAACCAATTCCATTATGAACCTGACGCTGTTAGGCTTGTTTGTTTTCTTTTTCGCGGTGGCTAAAAGTATCTGTTTGCCTAAGAAAAATAGGTTTTCTGGAAAAAAACAATCCTATTCAACATAATTGTATTTTACATCTCAGTCGTAGAGTTGGCGGTGCTCTGTACTAGTTTATACACGATTTCAGTGTCTCCTCTCCGGCATCTACAGGCTATCGTCCCTCCGTCGCTTGGTAGGTAGGAGACTTCGGCCTTTTAGCCCGGAACAACAGTAGAAAGGTGTACTAATTTGTAGTATTCGTTGTCAAATGTTTTCCCACCGAGGGGAATTATAAAATATACACAATTCTCCCACCAAGGGAAATATAAGACTATGATAAAATGCTTCTCGCAAACATTAAACTTGCTACAACGCTAATAGACGAACACAGTCTGTAAAACGCTGACTCAGCAACCTGACCGCTAGTTAGGATTATGAATGACTTCGAACCTACAGATTCTGCCCAAATGACAAAGGAATAGTCCTAACTAGCAGGCAGATAGAAATGATAACTAGCCAGTAAACATACTGTACCGCTGAGGGTATTCTAAAGAGGGAAGGAGCATCAACAGCAAGGCCTCGTCCACGAAATAGATGTTGAATTTTTTTTCATTCTTTGAAAGGATTCGGGAAAAGTGTCGGTGTTGGATATATACTCACCTTTGCTAATAGTGATCATTATCTCTTGCAATATCTTGACGTTTGCAACTGCATGCACAGCAGTGTTTGTTTTCCTTATGCGCAACATGTGACACTGATCGATCAGCACTGTAGCAGGGAGTTTTGATCAGTGATTTATACACAAAACTCGTCTTCTTTCCACAGACTTTTATCCGTCTGAGTATGTATCAGTTTCTGTTCTCAAACTCCTCATTGACTGAAAACGATGACTTACTGAAAATCTTACATTGCCAGATTGTCTACACCGAGTGTTTATCTGATATATACATCTGTTGTCAACAATGAGTTCTCACCTGTGTATCATGGTTGTCCCAAAACTACACATCAAAAAGAAAGAAGGAGTTTTCGCACGCATTCATATCATCTAGTATTTTTAAAAATGACAATAATACCGGGCCAACTCAAATGCAAAGTATCAAATACATCTGATTGAGCTTGATATCACATGTAAAATGAAAATAAGATTACCTTGAATGGGAAGGAAAACCTCGAGTTCGTCATGTTAGAACAGGCTGCATGCATGGCCGGCATGTCGAGCATTGATATCATCACATGTACATCTCGGTAACAATTACTTGATGCCGCCAGTTGTTAATCTCCGATCCGTGTGTAATTGCTATCGATATAGAAATACGAGTCATGGATAGTGTCTCTAATGTGAATTTATGACATTATTGTGTGGTATTAGGCTGCCCAACCGTAAACCGTAAAATCTCCTACGCGTTACCTGCCAACATCTGTCTAAATTGAGCTCTAAACGGGTGGTAATTTTGACTTTGTGTCAATCTGATCAAACTAGTTCAAATACGAATTGCAATGAATTTAAAAACTCAATTTATCCTGCTGCAACTGTGAAGGCAACCAATCACAAATTGCCATTTCATGCATTGCGACATTACATGTTAGTAGTACACTGCTCGACCAATTTTCATTCATACATTGCCCCATTACATGCAGCAACATACTCAACCAACTGTTATGCTGATATTTTATACGAAGAAGCAGGGAAAATATTGGCTCTAAATTCGATTCGATTGCTGGTTATTTGACAGCTATTTTGAATTATGGCCGCCATCCCGGATTTGAGGCAAAATCCCGGCGTGTCCAAGGGAGTTTTAGATAGAGTATGATGCAGGTCCACAAAATCACGGAGAAACTCTTAACTGAAAAACATGGCCCGTTTTTCTTGGTTTAGCCCTGTCTTTAATACAATATAGCTCCCACAAGCGGTCGTTCCAAAGGAGTTGTGGGCGCTTTAAGGGTGCAACTGGTAGGGCATGCAAATGTATGCTAGTAGTTGATGAGTAGTTGGTAAAAGTGTAGAAGTCCTGATGCATCCAACACCCACACTCGAGAACCCAAGCTTTGTAGTTATACCTTAGTGAAGCCAGGAAGTGTATAGCTAGTCAAGTGTAGTTTGGTACAATATCCGATTCTGGTCAGCACATGATAGCGTACTTTAACACAGCCTCTCGGCATCTAGCCACGATTATATCTGTAACAGTCGCCCTATCAGGGATAACCAATAACTTTCGACATCCATATTGTCGAACTTGTTGAAAGCTGAAATTCCCGTATTTGTTTTGGCCACTCAATGATGGTTGTAAAGTGAGGTCGTATCGTGTTCTGTCCGATTGCTCATGTATAACATATTCACCCTTGTTGCAGCCCTTGCGCAGAGGAGTTGAACGATCTGAAACCAGAATCATACGTACTCGTTCACTGCTCCGTATTCAGATACCCCAGGTTGTGACCTGCGCACAGATATTGACAGATGAGGTCACGTGATGACGTCAGGTCATGTGACATAGGTGGGATGGTCAAGAGTGCGCGAAATGCCACCACGCGGTCATTTGTTTGGTTGTTGGTTTTTTGTGGCTTTCAATGGACTTAGCTTACCTATCTTTTTGGTACATCAGTACACCAGAGCTATCAATGCCAGAAAATTCTTGGAAAACATTTGTACTCCGCACCTAACTGTTGGAAGGCACATAAAAATCTGGATATCAATTTTTCGTAGCAGGATTGCGCACATGTGACAACCCATCACCTTTCTTAGTTGATTAGAATTAGTAGTAACAGCAATCTTTAGCACAATGTCTTCCAAATAAACTTTAAAACGTTTCGTTTTCTTGAATCAAACACCTGCATTGAAGTGGCCTTTGAGCACGACATCTTTGGGAACTATTTCGAGTGTCCCTACGCGGTGTAGAAAGATGCGCATGTGTACAACATGCACATGACAACTCATGTGCGCATGTGGCGTTGTCCACTTAGCAGACTGCACTGCGCGAGACTGGATGTCCTATTGGATGCTTCACTGCCCTGTGAAATTAAAAGTGATAAGAGGCGACGGCCACAAAGTGCAGCCAGCTTGCCTCAAGGATGCAGGGACTATTAGGAGTACTGATGATGGCGGTTTTTTCTCAGCTCGGTTCGGGTAAGTCCACTCTAGTTTTCATTAAATCTGCTATGTCTTTTTCAAGTTTGCCGCTTTTGTCCGCAATTTGTTAGTTCTATCCTAGTCGCGTTTATTTGTTATCCGGTATTGTTCAGGGGAGTGTACTAGCGAAGGGCAACGGGTGACAAAAGTCCCCGAAAAAATGTGTTTTAACCGTTATTCTTGCAGAAAAAATTCAAAAAATGTCATTTTGGCCCCTCCCCGCCAGAGAACCCATTGAACCCTTCCGAGACCAAACAGGCTTGCTACGTCCCTGTTGTCAGTTGCTCACACCCATAGACAGACTTCAGGGCTACAGCAGCAACGTGAAACACAATTTGTGCTCTTTTTTTGTTATATTCTTCGATCCCAGTGATAGTGTAACACACTACCCTTAAATATTGCCCCGACGGACTTGCCCCGACTTACATATCTGAGCTCATTTCTTCCTTCGACCCCGGGCGATCCCTGAGGTCTGAAGACAGCTGTCTCCTTAGGCAATGTTGGGATCCCCAGGTATCGCCTGGAGACGTACGGAGGCAGGAGCTTCCTTGTGCAGGCTGCCAGACTTCGGAACAAACTCAGTGCCTAGACTGTTGCCATTTTCAGGCTTGGGCTAAAACCCCATCTGTTCAGACGATGATGTTAAACACGGCATTACAGCAACTCTTAGGATTTTTCGGTATAGAAATGTGTGTAAAATATAAATGTAATAAAATGAAAATTTGATTCAGTTTCAATTTCAATTCAAAATATATGAATATCAACCCGTGAGCCATCGTTCATACTTAGTTGTATGAGGGATCGAAAAAAGTTCCAGAGCAAGTCGTCGAAAGGTACCATACCCACATCGTACTTCGTCGTAATGGTTATGAACCCTCCCTTTTGTAAGGGTTATGAAACCTGCCTAATTAATTTCCGCCAGACTCGTAAATCATGTACTTAGTGGTTCGAGCAATAAGTCTTCGATAAAGTACATTAAATACTTCGTAAGGGTCTGTGCAGTTAGTCATCAAGTCGAATTCATATCCGCGACACTCATAAGTCGGCTTCTCTAATATTCACTTGGTAGCACCAGAGTCTTTCAAATAGACTCTGCTAGCACGTAGAATCAAATCAGGGACGCTTCGAAAACTGTCGTCCGTACATCGTCGTTTGAAGCTCCAACGCTTGATCACGCTCAGAAACTTATTTTACGCAGTTAGACGTTAAATAACGCGCATTTCTGTAATTATTTCAATCACTGTGGTCAGGAGACGAAATGATAATGAGATGTTGTAATGTTCAGAAGAAATAATCACCATTTAACGGGAAAATGTGTTTGTCATTTAAAGGGGTACGTGTTTATTCCGTTATACGTGTTAATTTCGTGTTTATTGTATGCAACAGTGGCTCAATATATAAGAACGCGCTTGGACACAGTGGTACTTAAAGTCAACTTGAGGGATTTCACACAAAGCGATTCACTGCAACTCGAATTGGCAAGAAAAATGCATCACACACTGTGTGCACACTCAGTGTGTGTTCGGCGTTTACTTCATCGTGGTGAACGATGCACTCGTTAAGCTGACCTACTGTTGACACTCGAGTCGCTCAGGCCTGTTTTGCCTGTAATGGCGCTCGTTGCAAACTTCTTCTTCGAGTTGGTCCTTCGAAACGTATCGAAGAAATCATCCCGGAACCTCTTGATTCCTAAAACGTAGAGGTAAAAGTTCACGGCATGGTTTAGATACATCAGCATCGCGATCACTTCGAAGGTTATCTTGCGGATGATGGCCTGTCGCGGTGTCCATGGTGCGGGGATCCCCACATTCCAGACCAGCATGTCGATAGCATTCGGGAAATAACAGATGATGAAGACCCATGAGACTAACATCAACCCGTCTGGGACATCGTCGCTCGTTTCTGTCTCTGCCGAAAGAGGGCAGTAACGATGGCGATATTGCAGAAGAGGACGGTAAGGGGAGCAGCCCAGAGTCGGACAACCACGACAGCGTAGTAGAAGGCGTCAAAGAGCCAGGCGGGGTTGAATGGACACTGAGCACGGTTGATGACGCCTTGCTTAATTTTCATAGTGCGAGTGAAGCATGGGCTGGCGAATACAGCGAATACTATGGTCAGTCCAATGACGATCTTCTGGGCTCGGGCAATGGTACAAATTTGGCTTGCCTTCAAGGGCTTGCAGACGCTTATCATCCTATCAATTGTCATGAAGACCAAGATCCACGCAGATGTGTTGACCAGCCAATTCCCGCCAAAGGAGTACCCCTTGCAGAAGACGTCTCCCAGAGTGATTGCGACAGAAGGGTAGTGCGTGGTCGTCCATCTTAAACCAGGCCACGCGAAGCTGTTAATGAGATCGTAGATTGCGAGAATTTTCATGTACCATGTTGTGCTGGCCTTGGAGTACTGCTGGCGGGACAACACCAACAGACTCAGTGAGTTGCCAAGCACCCCCAAAAACATAATCGTCGGGGGTCCATAGCGGACCGTTAGCATGTGGGAGTACATCAGACTCTCCAAGTATGGGTCAACGACGACAGGGGGCGCTGTTGCAGCGATGTCCAAACTTCCCGGATCCTGAGTAACATTGCTCGGATGTGCTGTGTTCGACACTGGTTCGAATGTTGCAGAGAATTCGTCGAAAAACGAACCCGTTGTTTCTGTGCTTGCGGCAGCTGCTAGGTTAAAAGGTAGCGCTGTTGTAACATTTTCTATGAATGTTGTAATATTTTCCATGGCTGCTTCCGCGAAGGACTGAGGATCTTTGCCCTGGAAGGATACACAAAAAGTACGTGTCACATTGGTTCAATCAAAGGAATGATGAATATAAAAATCATGAGGAGATGTCCTGGTCAAAATCCTAGGTCGGGAGAAAGGGCAGCTCAAGACATTTGAATACTCAACACGAGTGGAGGGCAATTGTAATTTCGTGCCCATTTTGCTGAAAAAAATGGTACATGTGCTGGGCTGGTCTCTGGCGTGCGCATGCGTAAGCTGATGACCCACCATCACTTTAAAGAAATTTTTGATTCGAAGTGCGCATACGCCGCAAATAATGAAGTCGTACTTGAATACGACTTTATTACACCAAGTTAAGATGAGAGAAGAGTGATCATCTTGAAATAATCCAAAAGATTTTTCGATGTGTGTCGATCGTCACAGGATTGGCGGACCTTACTCGAACATGTATAGTAGGGACTGAGGGAGTTTGTGCGAGCAGCAATATTGGGCAATGTTGGCGGCTGCCCAAACTCCTGGCAATAATGGTTTTTGAGCCTTTGAAAACCCTTAAAAGAATTTTGGCTACAAATATTCACTCCGCAGAGATTTTCGGTAAGATGAAGGACCTGATGGGTCTGAAAAGCCACTAAGAGTTTTTAATTTCGCTGAAACACCTCTGCGAGGTGCATTTTTGTGTGTGCCGAAAAACCCTTAAAGGTTTTTGAAAAGCTCAAAACCTTTATTTCTATTGCGGGCAGTAGATAGTGAAGTTTAAAATATTTAAGGCAATCTATCCTATAAATAAGTGGCTACCTTTAAATATGAGTTCCGGAGTTGTAACATATTTCAAATCGTGTTGGTTTTTCTCTTTCTTGCTGGTTCTTCAAATGCGACGGGGTCTCTGTTCCGTATCGTGACCGGACGTCTATTTCCACGCCCTTGTTTTTGCGGCCCTTATAAACCATGCCCATGTTGTCGGTCATTAGCTCCCGTAATTAATGTCCTGATCAATGTCGTGATTAGCAGATAGGGCGCAGACTCAGTCCATGTCAGTATCAGGATCATGGAGGCGGTGATAATTTGAATGGTAGACGTAGTTACTAATAAGATTTTTGTTGTATCTTTTCAGAGTATAATGGCCAATTTACTTACAAAATATGAAGCGATTGCTAATGACGCAGGTTTCGCAACACTACGAACGACGAAGTACGAACTACAAAGTACGAACTATCAAGTTCAGAGCATATTCATTTATGTGTCACTCTTAGATCAACTTCTATACTTAATAGTGGAACAAAGAGCCAGGAAAGTTCTTAAAAAGTCATTAAAATGCATTTCCATACTTTGTACTTCGTCGTCATTCATATGTATACGTCAGAGTTGCAGAACTTGCCTAATATCAAAAATAAAAGAGGACCTCACTCGGGCCTGTGGCCCAACCAATTCCATTATGAACCTGACGCTGTTAGGCTTGTTTGTTTTCTTTTTCGCGGTGGCTAAAAGTATCTGTTTGCCTAAGAAAAATAGGTTTTCTGGAAAAAAACAATCCTATTCAACATAATTGTATTTTACATCTCAGTCGTAGAGTTGGCGGTGCTCAGTACTAGTTTATACACGATTTCAGTGTCTCCTCTCCGGCATCTACAGGCTATCGTCCCTCCGTCGCTTGGTAGGTAGGAGACTTCGGCCTTTTAGCCCGGAACGACAGTAGAAAGGTGTACTATTTTATAGTATTCGTTGTCAAATGTTTTCCCACCGAGGGGAATTATAAAATATACACAATTCTCCCACCAAGGGAAATATAAGACTATGATAAAATGCTTCTAGCAAACTTTAAACGTGCTACAACACTAATAGTCGAACACAGTCTGTAAAACGCTGACTCAAGCTGACTGAAGCAACCTGACCGCTAGTTAGGATTATGAATGACTTCGAACCTACGGATTCTGCCGAGATGACAAAGAAATAGTCCTAACTAGCAGGCAGATAGAAATGATAGCTAGCCAGTAAACATACTATACCGCTGAGGGTATTCTAAAGAGGGAAGGAGCATCAACAGCAAGGCCTCGTCCACGAAATAGATGTTGAATAGTTCATTCTTTGAAAGGATTCGGGAAAAGTGTCGGTGTTGGATATACACTCACCTTTGCTAATAGTGATCATTATCTCTTGCAATATCTTGACGTTTGCAACTGCATGCACAGCAGTGTTTGTTTTCCTTATGCGCAACATGTGATACTGATCGATCAGCACTGTAGCAGGGAGTTTTGATCAGTGACTTATACACAAAACTCGTCTTCTTTCCACAGACTTTTATCCGTCGGCCTGAGTATGTATCAGTTTCTGTTCTCAAACTCCTCATTGACTGAAAACGATGACGTCCTGAAAATCTTACATTGCCAGATTGTCTACACCGAGTGTTTATCTGATATATACATCTGTTGTCAACAATGAGTTCTCACCTGTGTATCATGGTTGTCCCAAAACTACACATCAAAAAGAAAGAAGGAGTTTTCGCACGCATTCATATTATCTGGTATTTTTAAAAATGACAATAATACCGGGCCAACTCAAATGCAAAGTATCAAATACATCTGATTGAGCATGATATCACATGTAAAATGAAAATAAGATTATCATGAATGGGAAGGAAAACCTCGAGTTCGTCATGTTAGAACAGGCTGCATGCATGGCCGGCATGTCGAGCATTGATATCACTAGCATATACCCATGGAGCGGGCAAAGTTGAAATGTAATATACATTAGTTAAATGGGCACGATGATTGAGCTACATTAAATTTCTAACGTTACCGAAGTTTTATTAAAGGTTAAACACGAAATTAACTGCATTTAGGGACTTATTGCTGCTATCTACATGCAACCCCCAATAGATTGATTGGAGTACGCTATTTTGCACAATGCATTGAGACCAGTGACAGCAGGTCCTGTTCCAAATAAGGCCCTCACATATTAGGCATATCACCTACCCACTCCCGTACCCAATGCCACTGTCGGACCAAAGCCAGGCGCATGGAGAGATGCAGAACGCAATTCAAACTGACAACATCCGTCAGTAAAGAATAAAACAAAGAGCAAGCGCTGGCCACTGTACATATTTTGTCCATCCTGGCATAACTGTTTATTGATACCCTGACTGCATGTTCCGATAGGCCACTCTGCAGAATTTGCCTTATCACTCAGGTCAGTGTTTCTCGAATAGAACTAAAATAGAACAGGCTAATCATTAATCTCCCTGCTAATACCCTGCACCATGGACCAGGTTGTATAGCACTACATACGTGCTGGGAGCTAATACTGATGTGGCAGGGAGAATATGCGTGAAGTTTGTGTATGCTTTTGAGAATGAGCGGAGCTCTCCAGTCGACGTGCTCTCTGAAAAGTTGTTATTTATTCTAAAACCACGAAGATATTCGACGTATGACACCCTCAGTGACACTCTTACGTATGATCCAGACCTACGAACCCAAAGGTTGCAAGAATTCGACGCATTTCCAAGGCCCAATTTTGAAACAAAAATTACCTCCTAAATAGCGGCCACAACGCGCATTATAGTATAGATTACATGTACATCTCGGTAACAATTACTTGATGCCACCAGTTGTTAATACCCGATCCGTGTGTAATTGCTATCGATATAGAAATACGAGTCATGGATAGTGTCTCTAATATGAATTTATGACATTATGTGTGGTATAAGACTACCTAAGAGTAAATCGTAAAATCTTCTACGCGTTACCTGCCAACATATTTCTAAATTGAGCTCTAAACGGGTGGTAATTTTGACTTTGTGTCAATCTAATCAAACTAGTTCTTATACGAATTGCAATGAATTCAAAAACCCAATTTATCCTGCTGCAACTGTGAAGGCAACCAATCACAAATTGCCATTTCATGCATTGCGACATTACATGTTAGTAGTACACTGCTCGACCAATTTTCATTCATACATTGCCGCATTACATGCAGCAACATACTCAACCAACTGTTATGCTGATATTTAATACGAAGAAGCAGGGAAAATATTGGCTTTAAATTCGATTCGATTGCTGGTTATTTGGCAGCTATTTTGAATTATGGCCGCCATCTCGGATTTGAGGCAAAATCCCGGCGTGTCCAAGGGAGTTTTAGATAGAGTATGATGCAGGTCCACAAAATCACGGAGAAACTCTTAACTGAAAAACATGGCCCGTTTTTCTTGGTTTAGCCCTGTCTTTTATACAATATAGCTCCCACAAGCGGTCGTTTCCAAGGAGTTGTGGGCGCTTTAAGGGTGCAACTGGTAGGGCATGCAAATGTATGCTAGTAGTTGATGAGTAGTTGGTACAAGTGTAGAAGTCCTGATGCATCCAACACCCACACTCGAGAACCCAAGCTTTGTAGTTATACCTTAGTGAAGCCAGGAAGTGTATAGCTAGTCAAGTGTAGTTTCGTACAATATCCGTTTCTGGTCAGCACATGATAGCGTACTTTAACACAGCCTCTCGGCATCTAGCCACGATTATATCTGTAACAGTCGCCCTATCAGATAACCAATAACTTTCGACATCCATATTGTCGAACTTGTTGAAAGCTGAAATTCCCGTATTTGTCTTGGCCACTCAATGATGGTTGTAAAGTGAGGTTCGTGTCGTATTCTCTCCGACTGCTCATGTATAACATATGCACCCTAGATTGCAGCCCTTGCGCAGAGGAGTTGAACGATCTGAAACCAGAATCATACGTACTCGTTCACTGCTCCGTATTCAGATACCCCAGGTTGTGACCCGCGCACAGATATTGACAGATGAGGTCACGTGATGACGTCAGGTCATGTGACATAGGTGGGATGGTCAAGAGTGCGCGAAATGCCACCACGCGGTCATTTGTTTGGTTGTTGGTTTTTTGTGGCTTTCAATGGACTTAGCTTACCTATCTTTTTGGTACATCAGAACACCAGAGCTATCAATGCCAGAAAATTCTTGGAAAACATTTGTACTCTGCACCTAACTGTTGGAAGGCACATAAAAATCTGGATATCAATTTTTCGTAGCAGGATTGCGCACATGTGACAACCCATCACCTTTCTTAGTTGATTAGAATTAGTAGTAACAGCAATTTTTAGCACAATGTCTTCCAAATAAACTTTAAAACGTTTCGTTTTCTTGAATCAAACACCTGCATTGAAGTGGCCTTTGAGCACGACATCTTTGGGAACTATTTCGAGTGTCCCTACGCGGTGTAGAAAGATGCGCATGTGTACAACATGCACATGACAACACATGTGCGCATGTGGCGTTGTGCACTTAGCAGACTGCACTGCGCGAGACTGGATGTCCTATTGGATGCTTCACTGCCCTGTGAAATTAAAAGTGATAAGAGGCGACGGCCACAAAGTGCAGCCAGCTTGCCTCAAGGATGCAGGGACTATTAGGAGTACTGATGATGGCGGTTTTTTCTCAGCTCGGTTCGGGTAAGTCCACTCTAGTTTTCATTAAATTTGCTATGTCTTTTTCAAGTTTGCCGCTTTTGTCCGCAATTTGTTAGTTCTATCCTAGTCGCGTTAATTTGTTATCCGGTATTGTTCAGGGGAGTGTACTAGCGAAGGGCAACGGGTGACAAAAGTCCCCGAAAAAATGTGTTTTAACCGTTATTCTTGCAGAAAAAATTCAAAAAATGTCATTTTGGCCCCTCCCCGCCAGAGAACCCATTGAACCCTTCCGAGACCAAACAGGCTTCCTACGTCCCTGTTGTCAGTTGCTCACACCCATAGACAGACTTCAGGGCTACAGCAGCAACGTGAAACACAATTTGTGCTCTTTTTTTGTTATATTCTTCGATCCCAGTGATAGTGTAACACACTACCCTTAAATATTGCCCCGACCGACTTGCCCCGACTTACATATCTGAGCTCATTTCATCCTTCGACCCCGGGCGATCCCTGAGGTCTGAAGACAGCTGTCTCCTTAGGCAATGTTGGGATCCCCAGGTATCGCCTGGAGACGTACGGAGCTAGGTAGGAACTTCCTTGTGCAGGCTGCCAGACTTTGGAACAAACTCAGTGGCTGAGACTGTTGGCATTTTCAGGCATGGGCTAAAACCCCATCTGTTCAGACGATGATTTTAAACACCGCATTAGAGAAACTCTTAGGATTTTTCGGTATAGAAATGTGTGTAAAATGTAAATGTAATAAAGTGAAAACTTGATTCAGTTTCAATTTCAATTCAAAATATGTGAATATCAACCCGTGAGCCATCGTTCATACTTAGTTGTATGAGTGATCGAAAAAAGTTCCAGAGCAAGTCGTCGAAAGGTACCATACCCACATCGTACTTCGTCGTAATGGTTATGAACCCTCCCTTTTGTAAGGGTTATGAAACCTGCCTAATTAATTTCCGCCAGACTCGTAAATCATGTACTTAGTGGTCCGAGCAATAAGTCTTCGATAAAGTACATTAAATACTTCGTAAGGGTCTGTGCAGTTAGTCATCAAGTCGAATTCATATCCGCGACACTCATAAGTCGGCTTCTCTAATATTCACTTGGTAGCACCAGAGTTTTTCAAATAGACTCTGCTAGCACGTAGAATCATATCAGGGACGCTTCGAAAACTGTCGTCCGTACATCGTCGTTTGAAGCTCCTCGTAGGGTTGTGAAAAATGCCTACCAGGAAGACCTCGCTGGAGAATATGATATGATGGCCGAGTTCTTTTACATTGGTGAATAGTATTCAACGATCTTTTTTGGAGACCACCACTTCTAAAAATTGAAGACGCACTTGTTAATGTGATTACAGTAGTTCGTGCTTACGTGATGATTGTATTGGAAATTAAGGAACCTCCGATTTCGTTAAATTTTGAGGTCCTGGAAATGAAAATTATCTAGGTTAATTCTTAATTCGATTTCAACGCGCTCATGTGCCTTGCCAAAATAATGATTATTATCTATATGTGTTTAAAAGGAACACTAATTCATTAGTTTGAGAACAGTGTAGATATTTGATATCAAGATATTAAGTTAAACACATTATTTATTCAAGTTTTAATAATTTTAACTTAATAAATTCTTCCATTGCCTATGTACTATTGAAAACATCTGATGTCGGCCCTCAGCCTACCGATTTTACCCCTGATGTCAAGGAGGTGGACCGGAGGGAGCCGAGTGAACAATACTGCACGCCTTGCGACTCAGTAGGACCTTTTTATTATTTTCAGCTGGGAAAATTCGCCTTGGATTCTTCGTAACATCAAAGGAAGCGGCTGCTTATGAAAAGTTCAGCAAACATTACAGTTGGGACACTTTAGTAAACAGTCTAAAGACGGTTACGAAAGATAAGGTAGGGTGGAAGTCGTTTATAGCTGGGTAATAATAGTGATATTTTCTCGAAACCACCCCCAACTTGCGAAAAAAGGCCAACAGATATGCCACGTATATACTACTGAAATTTATAAGTTATGCTCCGGGTGCGCCCGCCTGACTTACACTTTGGACGCTTTTGGAAAAAAACCAGCATATGGCCGTGCCAAAAATGTGCTATTTTGCATGTTCTTTGGCGTAACAAAGACTATTTTCCATTCTCTATATGTTGGCAGCCTTGCAAGCTTTTTTCCTGCAAACGGTTAGCTGTATTTGCCACAAACAGTACACGCCTTTAGTGATAAACAGCTTCGCAATATAAAAGTGTCTAAATGGACCACTTTTCTAGCATAACGTATCATTCCGCGCCTTTATTGACAACCCAACAGCATTTTCTCTCATACAATTGGCGCTAATCATTTTGTCTTCTTTTTATATACAATTACGAAGAATACAATGTTTGTCATGTCTTTTGTGCAAATAGTATTGTTGGAATGATATACCAATACATCCTACCTGTCAGGGTAACATATGGTTTGCTGATACTCTAGCTTTGCCGATCGAAGACCGCTTCATTACTTGTTACTACGAAATCGACACAAATCCCAGGCCAGAAGCTGACGTCATGATATTTCATTGACGGAAAAAATACCCAGCATCGTATTGTATACCATTGTTCGCTTTTATTCAAGCTTCTTCAGGGTAAACTATTTACTACAAAAAAAGTTGACGTCATGGCCATCAAACAGATTTGTACTGTTGATGTCGACAAACCATTTTCTATCTAATTTGCCGCTTTGAATGCCAATGGACGACGAGGTTCGTAAATGTCGTTCTTTGACTTCCATATTCAGAAACGGTGTCAGATCTGTGAAACTAGAGTATTCAACTGTTGTCGCTTTTTTCTCTCCCTTCAGCTTCAAACTGCCTTGTCTAAGAAATCTTCGTTTCCTTACGACATGGAGATTGAGGTCACGATGGTCGAAGTAGTGGACAGCAAATTTTCAGACCCGGTGAGTGAACTGGTTTTATGGTGTCCGACTCAAGGCGTAGGTTACAACCCCGGTACTGCCACGGCTTTGTCCACCTTACAAGACTAGGCCAGGCGAGCCTTGTTGGCCCCAGTTTCTTGGTACCCCGAAATACGTTCCGCAAATACGTGAAAAGTGTCAGTTAACTTGTTGTACGACCCCACGTTACATGCAAAGTGCTTTCAGACAGATTCGGATCAGTATATAATGCACTCGATACATATCGACAAGAATGGTCTTAGTTTTTGTAACAAGCGAAGTATTGAATACATGCCAAAGGATTTCTTGATATGTAAGGCCTCCCCTCGAGTACACCCAGCATTGCTTTTCATAAAGCACTCTCCGTCTACGGGGCGCTGCATCCGCTATGAGATTTGTATTGGTAACAACCCTGCTGACGATGGCGCTAAACTTGTGCCCTGATTGGCTGCGTCGTTACGCTAGAACGCCGCGTTACTGATTCGTCCACGATTTTTCTGGCCTGTAGGATTTTCGTCAGGGTTCTGTGAAGCCACGCCCTAGCTTGAGAGAATCGCTACTACTTACACTATACCGGATATGAAAAAACTTTGTGTGCATTTACGTCAGAATAATTGTTCTTTTATATTCAATTTCCTCTTTTCAGTGGATCGAGAGGACCGGGAAGAATTACTTTACCGGTGTTATTGACTTCTGTAAATACGCCAAGCAACGTGGATCTTTCGATATCGGAGTTCTAGTATTCGGGTAAGAAAGTTAGTTAGTTGCCGTGCGAGGCTCATTCTATATCTGAGTTTCGATATTTGGGTCAGAGTATAGTTGGCTGTAGTGCGAGGCTCATTTTGTATCAGAGTCTTGTTATTTGGGTCAGAATGGTAGCTCATTCTATACCGGTCTGTATCGGAGTTTCGATATTTGTGATTTTTGTCAACTTCCCCGTCCTCATCGGCTGATCGGTGTGTATTCGGATACCTCTTGTCTTCACCTAGTTTTGGATATCGACTGGTGATATGGCAGGACAATCGCTTCTGGTTGAAAACCCGTTTTTTTTCCACAGCGTATCAGATACGGGATTGGGGTACGTCCAACGGTAATACTTAACATGCCTAAGGGCGTATCCCATACACTTTAAGTCTGAGGTATAGACTACACCCAGGATACTAGAATCTAAAATTTTAACTTTCCATTTTTAGAACGGAGGAGGGAAAAGCCTACCGGCCCCGTGAGTATTTCTTTGTAGCATTCCTTTCGTCATGTGAACATCAATCAGGACGGCAACAAAATATGCAAACTGCACGTACATGTACACAATATATAAATACACACACACTCGAGCATACGCCGCATAACGCCGCATTACGCACATTTCTGAGCGTACGCCAAACTTAGCTGAGCACCTTATGAGGTAAACGCCGGTAAATATTTTTTTTGCGTTTCAGTGCCGCGCAAACAGTCGATTTTGGTTTCTTCGACATGCAACAGCTGAGCTATCGCATGTTATGATCGATATATATAATCAAGATAGCTGGTCTCCGTGTAGCCGCAGTGTAGCAGTCGCATACGATCATGACCACTGGTCGCAGTGACAAAAATCATTCGTTTGCGGTGTGCTTGAATCCTTTCTTTCCTTTAAGCTTTTGGCTTTACAATGAACAGTGAGGCCTGCAGCGAAAGAAACATGAACTGCATCCACATCTATGGCCAGTTTCAGAAACTCTACAGGAAGGAGGTGTTGTGGTACCGGTTGCTAGCTCATGAGATAGGCCACCAGTGAGTATTTACTAACTTAATGCCTTGTTGATCGCACACCATTTCATTTAAATCAGTTTGGAAAATGGCATGTACAGCCGTATCTATTGCAGAATGATCGAACTGCAAGTGGCCTAGTGTCTGTTTAAAAAGAACATACTTATGTGTACGTACAGCTTGAGCAAATTGATATGCACATATATCTATATTCCAGGATGGGCGCCAAAGAAGGAACACGAAACAAGATGGACCCATGCTATGACGTCATGTCCGGGACCCCGTGGCGACTCAAGGAGCCCTCCCTGTGGAAAAGCTGCTCAAAGAAAAGGATAGAAGAGGTTGCGGGGTAAGTGAGGGGAAAATATGGTTATTAGGGGAACTAGCTTCTTCGAGCATGTTGGTAAAATACCCCTCTTATGGCCAGACCACAGATAGAGGCACAGAAGATTAATTTTTTATCAGCATCAGCATTAGGAGAGGAGTTAGAAGGAGTCAGAAGAAGTAATATGTGGGTAAGGCAATAGGGAGGTCTTAATTCTTCGTTTCGTCAGCAGCAGTTTGGCATAGGAACTGTGACCTACTGGTGGGACGTCCGCTTAAAGAGATGGAAGCGCGAGTATTGTGGTTAACGTTAGAGTGCTATTGAGTGTTGCGGTTGTTTGGGACAGTAGAGTCTTAGTGGTTTGACAATGAGTTTGTGTTAGTATAGTATTTCGATAGATGTTTTGTAGAATTGGAAAATCGAAATTTGCAACTCTTGAGACCAACCCCGTTCGAAAATTTAAGATATGATTCTTATAAGATTCTTATGTCAGATCTTCCTCAATTTTATGTATGTCTCATGTACATTCGACACAATAATCTCATAAGATTCTTAGTTTTAACTAAAAGATCTCAACTAAGATTCTTACAAGAATCTTGTAATGAATGTACATGAACATCTACACGAAACTTTATTACTGAGAACATTTTAGGAAAGTTATTTGGATTTTCTACCTGCACAGTTGAAATTGGTGCTTGCCAAGGTTCATTTTCATTATTTCTCTGTTATCAATGATGCTATACCGGGAATACATTCGTTAGTCTTGAGACGAAAGAAGAATACGCGGGGGGGGGGTCATTTCCAGCCAAAGATTCACAATTTTTTTCGTGGCCCTCAAAGTCATTGACGAAAATTGTTAAATTTTGTCGAGTCGACGAAACATAAAAAACCATTAATGACCAACCTTGGAGATTTATTGAAATGATTATGTGTATGCAATAGGTCAGAAATACTTTTTCACCAACGATGTTTTTCACCTCTTTCAGCCTTGGCAAACAAAGTGCCTCAAGGTAAAGCTTTCAGCCTTGGCAAACAAAGTGCCTCAAGGTAAAGCTGGCCCCAGAACGTGGTTATTCCAGAGCATGCCAAACGGATATGATAATACTTCACCGATGATGTTTTAAATTTTTTTCAGCCTTGGCAAACTTAAGTGCCTCAAAGTGTAACTGGCCCCAGAACGGAACTATTCCACAACATGCCGAACAGATTCGCAAGACAACGTGCATTGCCAACGGTTGATAGTGCAGTTTACTTCGTAGAGGATATCCCCATGTCGAAGTGAACCTTCTTACATCACCAGCGCTAGCGGTGACCGATGACAGAGAAGAAAAAATTGTTTTTTCACGTATGCAATCTTCAAAACAGAACATTGCTTATTTATGTAGTTTACCAACTTTGGGAAATTGACACCTCATTCAGATATGTTTCAGATCACAAGTATGTATACACGTGTATAAGAAAATTTCAAAACATGTTTCGACTTATATACAGATCTATGATGATTTATTAAATGGCTGATGTCTATAATACTGTATTCTATAGGATTTTCAGCTTTTTAGGTGTATTGAAATCAAACATGGGTTAATTAAAAAGATTGTTTCAGTCCTAGCTTGTGCTTGTTGCATTTTCCTATGGTTACTGCACCTATATTCAGACTATAGCACTGGATATTCTACCAAAAGCGAAGTTTTCATCGATAAGGGGAGTAAGAGGAAGAGGACATGTTTGGAGAAAACGAAGAGAGGTAGGATCGATGATTTAAAATCCACTAATCTTGTATTATTAACTAATAAAGAATAACTACGTTGTAATACATCATTTGTTTATTTTTGACATTGTTTATTTACAATAATTAGTCAGTAATATTATAAAAATGATTTATGAAAAATGTGGTACGAAGCAAAAGCGAAATAATTGAAACCAGCCGCAGAGTCATAAGTAAAACCAGTGAAACCATGCGGTATTTAATCCAACATAATATTGTGTGCAAATGCACCATGCACTACAGGTTTTACGCAGTACGTCCTTATCATAATGGAAAACGACGAGTTCTTTGATCAAGTAGAGGTTCGAGAGTAGCAGTAGAATTGTCCTCCTGGATTCGTGTAAAGCCCAATTGTATTCTGCTTTATGGTTCTCTAGAGACCATCACCGTCGATCAATACCTTAAGAGAATCCTTCGTTCTCCGGACGTTATTTTTTAGGACATAGCATAATTTTACTCCCGCTAGGTGAAAGGTTGGAGATTTGATTAAAACATCTAAAATATAAATTAAGAAGAAATTTAAGTGAACATTCGATCTCAGCAGTTTGTTTCGCTGTTACTTCGTACTTATAGCATACACTATAGAAGACGTAAACACAACAGAAATCATTCAGAGTTTTAAGGTCTGAAATTCATTTGCATCATATACAAGATTGCAACAGTTGTACGAGATCTCGCGGGACGCACCTTGAAATGAATTAAGGGTAGCCTGAAGTCTTTTCCGGCACTTGTAAAATATAGATCAACAACAAGTTGGAAATCAAACTTTCAAATCAAACACATTTTATTAGGACTGGACACAATACCGGTATGTTAAAAAAAGTTAGACAAAGTCATACTGCCAAAACGACCCAAATCACAGGAAAAAGGTGTGCGTGTGTTGCGGGTCTTTAAAGAAAGACAACTGAAAAGAATGCAGTCTCTAATCTCCGAGGAGGTCATCACTGGCACTGGGCTGTTGGTAACTCTGATGAGGTGGCTTGCTGATGAACCACTTCAGCTGGCGCCAATCACAATATACGCCTTATTGCTCTGAATTGGATCGCGATAGAGTGTATTACACCAATACGACCTTGCTTCGCCCGTAATAACGTGGTGAGTCGACTGTTGATTTCAAAGTAAACAATGATAAGGTTCAAAATTGGTTGGTGCAGGTACTTAATGATAAAAATGCACATGAAAGATACCAATGTAAATTGTAGTTGGTGTGATCATGATTATCATATGATGAATAATATTTCAACAGAGAGAAAACTTGGCTATCTAATAGTTTGTTCATTCAACAAGTACCAGATGGCAGAAGGGTCAATTTTGCTTCCTGAAGTATTTTGTTGATAACGTGTAAAAGGTATGTCACAGAGAGTGCTTTTTGAGTTAAACAATTATTGTTAATTAAATCATGAGAGGGAGGCAAAACTTTTTTAAGCTGATACGCGGTTTTCCACAGGCGTCCTAATATTGATCAAATATTAAATCTACAAGCAAAATCGCAAACGTAAAGACTTCGACTCCGTAGTCTTTGGTCTGGCGCAAATCAGACGATTATTATGTGATGAAAATGACACAATGCCTACTTTTCTCGAATAAGGAAAATAAGTAAATTGGTTCCTAAACAATCGCCAGGGGAACGATTTTCTCTTGGGTACCATTCTTGTGAAGGTAGCACGAACTAGATCACGTCTTTCAATACTCAATCGGTTTTGCAAAATAAAAATTATAAAGTATCAAAAGCCTATAGTCGTCTGATAGAGAATAGTGATGACCAGCGTCATTGTTGTGACTATACCAGCAATGCTGACATACAGCGACAGCCTCGCCAGGCAATATCCCGCCGTTTTATCGCCTTTATCGTACGCCTTCCAAGAGAGATAAGATAAAAACACAGCTACGACACCTATAGGCGGGTTTATGCATAACATAGTTGTAAACGAAACGGCTATACATATTGGATAGCTCCTACTACGGAAGGGCTTCTTTAGCCTTGATTTCTTGCGCTCTTTAGGCATAGTGTCCACGGCGTCTGGGTCCTCAGTTTCTCCAGGCCGCCAGGTGGAGTTCCCGGGAGTATTCCGTTTGTTGTTGGCGAGGCCAACACGCCTCGAGTCCGAGTCACATGAATCCGCGTAACCAATTGCGTTGCCTGTATGCACTGCGTTTGGAATATCGGGATTAGAAACAGAAAGATCGTCATTAGAAACAGTGATTTCCGCTTCCGCCGGATATGACCCGTCCCGGTCTAACCTGACGTCATAGAGTTCATTGGAAGACCTGGTGTCCGACTTGCTATCCTGTTTATTGAGTCTATCGCGTGATTTACGAGATTCTCGTGGATCCGAACTTATCTTCAGCAACGGAAGTCGAACATCAGTGCCAAGCGTGTAATTGCGCATTCGGTCTTCTGTTGCCATTCCTGGGTACGAGTTCCTAGTTCCGCCAGAGAGTGTGGAGAGATTGGATATTTTAGCTGGACTACCAGCGCCATCTTGTAAGAGCGGCGTATGTACATCGTCATGATCCGTTTCCATGTCGTGTTCAGAGCCCGGCACAGAATCGTCATCGTAAGAGGACACCTCTAGACTCTTGAATTTAATGTCCTTTGGTAACATCGGGGAAGCATAAGGCTTCATCCGTTTTAACTGGCCTTTATCGGTTGTCTTTCCAGGCCTGTCGCTAGGGGGCCGAAGGTGAATATCACTTCCGGATGCAAGGTTCGTTGACGCAGAATCGTTCGACTGCGCAGAACTCGCTCCTTCTGGCGACGTAGATTTGTACGACTCCTGACTTGCAGGGACCGGACTTAGTGATTCGACACGTCGATGTTTATTTTTAAGCGGCCGACGATTTTTACGTATTTCCTCCTTTTTCTGATTATTGTCAGAGTCGGTTGAGTAAGAAAATTGTATTTTCGGGAACGCATCCTCGCTCATGAATTCCGGAGGAGGGGGTGGAAAGCTCTCGTCATCAGAGTTGAAATTGATCGGTTGATCACTGGAAAAAGACCAGCGACACTGTGGGGTCCCAGGTTGAGAGTGTTCCCGCAAGTTATCAGCTTTGATTATAGCGTCCTGGCGTTTCCCACTGATGACACTTTCCGGTTTAGTGAGCACCGATTCCTGTAGGTGGAGTGCGGGTTCCGGGGATAAGAAAGCAGCAGGTGGCGGTGGGGTAGGCGAAGGATAGCTGCTCGGTGATGCCTGGCCACTCCCTGCACTATCTGTGGTATTCACAAAGTTCTCGCGAGGGAGGCCGTTTTTGTTTACTTCTGGTGGGATATGACAGGCGAGATTATACGACGGTGGCTCCCCCACAAGTCCCGAGGAATTATTATTCGTGGGCTCCATCATTGTGGAAGACTAAGGAAATGTCACTTCACCCTAGTTATAGCTTTTGAATATAGAAGGCGGTTGTCATCAGACACCAGACTAAACCAATCGATCACACGGAATGACAAACCGATTTGATTGATTTGAAATAGTAATACTTTCTGTAGTAATTGAGCTATCTCCTTTGTATCAAGAAAATGTATCGTACTGAATGCACTGAATGTAACACATTACGATTTCAATGATAATTAATCCGTAAGAAAACCATGCCATATTCCGAACTAATCAGAACTTTCCAAGCCATCTCCCTGAAAACAATCCATTCCTGAAAAAGCTATGAAGTGATTTCTATCCTTGAAATCTCACCTCGGTAAATTGCAAGTACATAGATATTCCTCAGTTTGTGACCAACTTGACTGAAGAAATAACATAATATTCTAAGCTTTGAATGTAGTAGATTTGGTACCCTACTACCGATCTTGACCTCCCCTAATAAACCCTCTATATAAACCTATAATTAGAACACGTCCCTGTAGCAGTGTGACAGCGTCTCAGGATCAAGACCCGATTGCTCCAAATGGAGAACGAGCGCCGTGGGATTATTCGCGTGTTTCTCTATTCTGGTTGATTTCCCTCCGGAAAATCGCCTGCTGAGGTGATGGTATCACGTGATCGTCGTTAGGACCTGTCAGCTTTTTCCTGATTAAGTGAAGTAGTTTGTCGCTCGTTCGGGGAAAGGAATCAATGAAGAAAATTGGATGAATCGAATAGAAATTAATTCAGATGGTCTCGCTTTTTTCCCATTTCTAAAGGGCACATTTTTCCGAATAGGATTTTGACTTGCAACACAGACCAGACGATCGAAATGCTCGTGTAAAATTTGAAATGTCCTCCTTTAAGACTTCGTTAATCTACGGCATTATAGTGAGAGTCGGCTACGATAAGGAGAGAGAGACCATATTCGTGCTCATGTCCTGGTTTCTCCATTCCATTCAAACAATGTCAATGTGATGATGAATTTAAAAGATATGTGTCTATACTGCAGTTTCCATGCGACTGATGAAAATTGTCCTTATTTGTTCCTTTTAGTATCAACCAGTCCTCAGAAAACCGTTTCTAGTATCAAATTGTCCTGGAATCTCTTTCTGGTATCACATTGTCCTTAAACTTCCTTTCTAGTATCGAATTGTCTTTAAAATCACTTTCCGGTAAGACAGTGGTTCTACGTGAACTGTTCCGCTTGATACTGTACTCGTTCTGAGCACTGTCTCAGAGTGATTCCCATTAAATCCCTTCCTCGTTGCCTCACCAGTCGCACATGGTGCGCCTATATACCTACGGAGTGTTATATTCGTTACCAAGGGAACCTAGGCTTTGTGACATACTACTGTTGTCATGGTTCTACACATTGAACTCCTAAGAAAGTAAAGCTGAGATGTGAATGGTTGACGTCGTCACCGCAACTAAGACATCACTCGGCAAAACACAAATATCCGGTACGATATGGAGCCATGTGACGCAATCGCGGCTTCCCCGTCAATCTATTTTTGGCAAAAACTTTCGACAATGCCTACGCATTTCGTCATCAAAAAAGGCCCACACGTCTTATTTTGGATTTGACATAAGCTAAGCAAGGTTGCCGCTACTTTCGTCGTTCACACACGTGGGTTGAACGTCAGATTAAAAAAACTAAAGGACAACGAATCGAGAATAACATCCGTTGTACGTTGGACCTTATGTAAAGCGCTATACCGCGGCTAATTCCTGAACTACATAAACAATGTGTCTAATATTTTACGCAATGTTTCATCCCTTTGATCCGTAAGTGACGGGAGATCTACATGATCCAGTAGTTTATTAGGTTTCAGACACCTGGATTACATTACGATTCTCATAACTGGATTACGGAGTAGAGTGAAGAAGATGCCGTATTAACTGTGCCCCAGATTTACGTGAAAGAAAATCTCCAATTGTTCCAGCCGCAATGACATCGAAGCCTGGGGAGCGTTACCAATGATAGATAGGCTCGTTTTTGAGCTGTTGACCCCGTCGTCTTGGAAACCTGCAAGTAGAATTCAGATAGAAAATGTGAGAGTGATTAATTGAATATGAGTGTGCACTTCCTGGGCTCCTTGGGAACGAAAAAGCTGAACAGACTTACAAAAAACATAAACGGAAATGACGTCGAAATATGCCAAGTATGGTCAGCGTCTGGGTTCAAAAAGCAATAGTTTTACATGTACGAAATGATATCATGGGCTTCGTTGTGTCAAAATAGTAATTTCAATATCCTGGCGTTAGACCTGGACCTGTGAGTTCAAAACACCAGTTGTGTCACTGACTTACTAGTATCAACCATGTTAACCGTAGGTAGGCTGATTGAACTGTTCTGTACATCTTGTTTTGGAAGTCAGGCTGTGTTCGCAGAGAGTAAATCATTTGCATGATCCTTTATCATTTATTTCGCTTCGCTTTAGTATTTTCTCATTTCTAGATGAAGACACCGATACTCCCAGCGGCAAACGCCTACACCAATTTCACCACCAGAACAAGGCCATTTTCTCTCGCCTCGGAAGCTATTCTTAGCGAGAGGCATAGCAACAGGGTATGCAGTAGAACTTCTCTATCAAGGGAAAACTAGAGACTTACAAGAGCTGTCCTTGAAGGGAGTAACAGAGGTCATATTAAACATCCTCTGGAGTTAATTTGCTGGAAGCTTACTTTGTTGATCACCACCTCAGTCAGCAGTCAATGAAGAACCAAGACACTTTTTTCTGAGAAAGTGACTTAATTAGTCATAAAACGCCAAGGTAATGTTCTTAACTGTTTCGTGAAAAGATGAACATTTCTTCAATACAGATTATCGAGCAGATGAATCTCATCTAGGAATATCATATGAATGACGGTACGTAAATAACTGCACCACACCCTTAAGACGTGTTTTAAGCAGTTTTTCTGTGGGTGACTGACAAAAACCGCATTACATTCCATTGGCCGTAAGACAATGTTGATAATCCCGACGTACAAATTCTTATAAAAACTATTGCACGACCCTCTTTTTCATGTTCCTTCAGAAAAGCTTGGTGCTTCCACATGCACACCTTCCATTCATTCCTAATCAGTCTTTAAGGACAAAACCACGAACAGATCTAGAATGCCAAGTTTAGACAACTTTTACTTATCCTGACTGGCATGCTTGTGAACGATTTCGTGGTTACAAATCTTTGTCGGAAATGGTATAGTTCCAGTCCAACCCAACTGCGCTTCGGCGTGACACGCATTCAACAATTTGCAGTGTTCTTAGACACCGTGGTCACTATTTAGTACTGTTTGTTGTATCAAGCCATGTGCCTGGTTCTGGCGGCAGCGGTTATGGTTAGTCAAACACAACCGCACGTGGTTGGCTCAAAAATAGTTAAAAATCACATTGAGGCCATATAGAATAGAAACTGATATCTCGATCACTGTCGGTATTGGGTGTCTGGCTAAACACTACTAGGACGGAGCTGTCATTTCACCTTAAAATCTTTGGCTGCTGCCTCGGTATTGGCCTACGTTTTTAGCTCAACATAAGAAAAACCAATACCCTCAGTTCGGTATCAACTTCTTATAGCTTTGGAGGGAGCGTACAGCGGGCGCAAAGATGTGGAAATGTCGTGGGGTAAAGACTCCTTTAACTATCAGTTCGTCTAAATCGCTGTTTTTCTCCAATCACATTAAGCTAACGCTGCACTTCCATTGTCCATTTGCCTCTCATCCTTGCTTTACTAACAACGGTTGCCATGGCTTCCCGTACTGGCCCTGACAACTATAGTTCGGAATGCAATAAATAACAGCTTCTTCCGCATCTTTGCATGTGGACCATTAAGCCATCTCACAACAAGCCAGCAAACAGACACGCTCGTTTACAACCATCCCGGGGTTTGCTTGCCTAATGCGCATGCTTGAAAGGCCGATATGGCACCGTTGGGACAAGAAGGTAATTTCCCGAGAGATGTGTAAACACATCAGTAGAACCCTTTCCGTTAATATGTCGCTCTTAGTGGAAACAGTTTGCAAGGATGTAGGGGCAAAGTAAATGCCTTCAAACAACGCTTTTGGTTTAGCATTCAAACATTGCTTTCCCACATAAGTCACTTTTTTTCAGGGAACAAAGGGACATGAATAGTCAACGACAATTCGCATGTGGTGGGATCTGGTGATGTTCCCTTGAACTTGAGCCGCTCTGGGCGGCGAAATATTACATTATCAGCCACACATCATGAACTTCTGATAATGTACTTAATTGAAATGGCCTGGATCATGCCCATGAAGTGCTACCATGCTAGACCTAAGCTGTTACGCAGGTTGTCTTTACTAACTGCCTTGAATATGACATAGGCTATCATTTCTATAGTTTATTGGTAAGATATGACATCAGCTTATTTTGGAAAATGGTTGGGATGGCTAATGGTTAGACGTACCTTTAAAAACGATTATACATTCGTTGGACCTTTAGCTCGTTCGACTCCAATCTGTAACATATAAATAAACAGCCCGCATTAGTGTTCATTGCAAAGTTCGAAAAGAGGGGGAAAAATCATTTTCTACGAGAAGATTGTATCGGGATGACTACGGAATCTGCAACACAAGCTCATCTGGTAAAAGCGATCATGGTCGCGTCATAGAAAACAGAGCAATAACAAAAAGTTATTGGATTCAGGGAGACTTTCGGTGAAATATTCACAGGGGAAAATCTCAGGCGACATAATGCCACAAAATGTTACTTTTTTCGAAGACCTCTGCAACATGATAGCGTTTTATTTTGTGACAGTGTCGCCTGAGACTAGGACGCCAATAGTTACCGTTAACCAAAGAACCGTTTTCTTTTTGGTTATATCGAATTTTGAATGCCCCTGGGACATGTTCTCGCAGACGGAGTCAAATCGTCCCTGTTTTGGGGGAGAGGCTGCCTGATATTGCGCTACACTGGAGCAGCATGATTGAATCAGTAGATTGGTTTAACCGGAGTATTCTTAATAGATTTGCAAGTTGTATGGACTGCTAATGGTGAGCAGGTGGGCGTATGGTCTAAATCTAACAATCTTGCTTGCATTTATGGGGGACAGCCTTTCCGATATTCTCGTTGTAAAAATAACGAGACTATTGGCATCACTGCAGTTATTATACACCTCAGTTTAACTCGGAAAAATGACAATGGCAGAATACTAGCCTGACTGGCAAGATTCACGATTGTCTAGAGCATGTCTGATGATATTGGCCTCAGTCTCAGAGGTGAAAGCCCTTATCGATTCGGTGATTGAGATTACCACTGGCCCCTTGGGAAGGCTGTTGAGCGACGATATGCATACAGACAAAGGGACCCACAGTACGTGCACCCGATTGTTTTTCAGGTAACTGTTTGGAAACATAACATATCATGGTTGTAGTTACCCAAGGCCGTGCGTCTCAATATCGTACATTTTCCGATTGATGAACAGGTGGAATAACGAACGCTTCATACAACACACAATTGAGATGGATTCACAAAGGCAGGCACAACTCGTTTAAGTCTAGTATTAAGGGTTGACCACAGGCACCACCTTTTTTGCAAGAACTTAAAATCTTAAAGCAATGCCAATTTCAAGGACATGAGTCTGGTCTTTGTTTTCCTGAGAACAGCCTTCCAAGTTTTAAATGACACCCTTAAGTAATTCGAACTTCTTCCCAATGAAACGAATGCCCATTTGTAAGAAGTTCTACCGAGGAGACTGTTCTCTGGAAAGCAAAGAACAGTCTCCTACCCTTGAAATTAGTACCCGGTACATGTATTCACTTCGTTTTGAAAAGAGTTCTATAATTGCTTTAGGATTTTAAGTTCCAGCCATGGTGGTGTCGATGGTCATATCTCCGTCGGGCATTTTATCCCTGCAGGACATTTCAAAGCTTAATACTGTCGTGGATCACCAAATGCATGTTATGCACATTTACTCTTTTCGGCCAACGCGACGACAAATACTTCAATCAAAATCGAGAAGTTTTTAGAGTGAACTAGATTTTGTGCAAACGAAAGTGAACACCCTACCGTTAGAACAATTTTATTCCGTCTTTGTCCAAGGTAACGATATATATTACTCATCTACTCCCGCAATGAATCAACGATGGTCACATCATGGCAAGTTGTCCATTATAACAACAATACACATCCCTGTTGCAGAAACATATCTACAATCATTATATCATGAAATATACATTATGTGCATGTGCATACATATGCTATTAATAATAATGGGGCTTGTCCATGTACATTGCACATGTACAGAAAGGCGAGTGCACTAACCCTGCTTGCCCGTTGCATATGATCTTACCGCGACAGCTGTGCAGGCAAATATTCACCATGTTTCATTGAGGGAGTTGTAATACTATCTCGCGTATTGGTTATGGTTTGTCTGATATTAACGGACAATTGCAGAATTTTGCATGTGTATATGATATGGAGTTCGCTTTTACCCGGATGATATAGTACGCACAAGTAATGACGACGCATTATTCGTAGCAGCGATGTACCAGTTAGGGGTTGACCATAGGCACAACCATTGAAACTCTGACAAGCAATTAGAAGTCTGTCAAAATGAAGTGAATGTCAATTTCAAGGTTCGAGTCTGTTCTTTGTTCAAGAACAGCCCCCTAGGATTTAAATGGGCACCTACTCGATAGTGGTGTAGATTACAGTCAGCACTGTTTTAAAGACACGTTAAATATTTTAAAACAAGAAGTTCTGTGTTTCTGTTGCAGCCGGAAATCACTTGTTGGTGGAATACATGAAAAAAGACAACATGACATTTTATTATGCACACAAAGACAGCATTTGGCAATTATGCGAATTTAAATTCTTGACGTCGTGACCACAGCACACCTCATGAACTACACCAATACGTACACTAAATTACATACCGAAGTGCACGTGCCAGTACTATCAAATCGCCGTAATGATCTAGTGAAAATTAGGTGCAGAAACTTGGAGATATGCTTCAGCAAAGCTGGTGAGAGAAGTTCACTCCAACGAACTCCAAATCCAATTCCAAAAAAGTCAAAATCAACGATGGAGTGCCTGTCTTCTCAACAAAGTTACTCTCTTTATGATAATCGACGGGTCCTTCTTACACGATGGTTCTTCCGACCAAACAGACGCCTTGTGAAGTAAACAATACGATGTAACCTTGAACGAATTGTCACCGTTGACGCCTTCATGTTGTACAGGCGTTGGTTATTTTAAACCAGGGAGTAACAAACCGGTGCAGTGTTAATGTGAATCGACGGCTTCAGTACATTATTCATAGAAGTATCTCCCTAGAGAAACCGACGGCCATGAATTCCAATCTACGGCTGATACAGTCGAAAATTTGGCGATAATGTTTCACTTTCAATGCATTGGTCCATAAAAAAACGATGTAAAAACGCGGTGTTTATAGTTCGAGGAAGAATTCTCAGCGTTTATCGGAACTTTGGCCCATCCAAAAGCACGATGGCTCCAAAGCTTCCGAAACGATGACCTGATATCAAGTAGCCTTGCTCACTATCTGCGATTACAACATCTCCTAGCCTCATTTATACCATCCTTTAGAGCAGGAAACAAAGCAAAATCTCACATCCAGGCATCGGCTTACAAAATCAGGAAGTCACCATCTACAACTTAACAAAGGAATTGCGTAATACTAAGCTCATCCACTTCCATTTTATATTCCTTGGCGTAAAAGGGGTTTTTAGGTGTCGTAATACGAATTTTCAAAGCATCACTCCAGGCACCGCGGCATTGAGTGATGTACAAAACGATCCAGGTTACTGGCCAGTAAGAATGACAAGTGTCCACTTTATTGGCAAAGTAATTCCATATATTCAAAAGATCAGTACATTTACGCGGTTTCTGTATCATATTAATCATGGAGAGGATTACTTATATTCTCAAAGGCATGCATTAGTGTCGTTGTTAAAGGCTTACACCGTTGGTTTACTTTTGGTGGTCGTTTCCATAAAAATGATACACGCCACTTCCGTGCCCTGCACAAGGGCACATTTTTGACTGATTTGTGATGATTGAAACAATATACCTATCTTCTCATGACAAACCCAGTGTACGCACAGCCTAAAATATTAGGACTTACTTGCAAGTGACAGGCCTAATCTGTGACCTCTCGGAAAGGATTTTAGAGTATCACGTTTCGTACAACTTTCTTAGCAATATTGGAAGAAAAGTCACAGCAAGCACATTTTTGTATTTCATTTTACAATCGTCTCTAAAACTAGACATTTTTCTCTAAAAACTTTTTTCTGAGATTTTTTTAGCGAAATGTAAGATATAACTATGCATCTTGTAATAATCTCAGCAAGGATCTCGGATGGGCACTAAACAAATTCAGCGAAATGTGAGATATAACTGAGAATCTTGTAATAATATTAGTAAAAATATCGGATGGTCAATAAAAAATGAAATGATGTCTCTGGATCAGGTAGGAGATTTGCTTGGTACAGACTGCAAAATCAGCTTGGTGTCGTCCGTGAGGATTCTCCAGCAGTGACAGCCGAATCTGACGTAACACTACCTTTAAGCAGACCAAAAGGTCGAGAGTTCCATATGGCTACGACATTTGAGGTAGATGAGCTCTCTTTTTCTTCCATGGCGTTAGTTTAAAGGCAGTGGATGATAATAGCTTTCAGAATACTGCAGGGGTGAATTTTTTCTGTTGAACGTATAGATCTATAGATATATTCTTAGAGGTGACAGGGTCTGATGTTTCTACTGCACCAAAGGTTTTTGAGCTTTTGAAAACCCTTCAATGTTTTTCGGCAAATACGTACATGTATGGGGACTTCGTAAAGGTTTTTCGGTGTTAAGAAAACCCTTCGCTAATGGCCTTTGAGATTCTAAAAAAGCTCAAAAGGTTTTCGCCTCGCTGAATAACCATTAAAGGAATTTCAGAAACTTGAAAACATTTTTTTTCTCATAGTGCACCGACCCCCGATAGCCCAATTAATTAGTCATAATAGCGAAATCGTGTTAATTAAGATACACAATGCCATATACATATAAAATAGGGAGGCATTATTATGATCCAGGTATTTTATCATGAAGTTCAAGGTTTTTTTCATACTTCAAAGACTTCCAATCGCTATTTGCTTCTTGTTGCAAAGCAGTCTTCATCTTATAGCAAGTTTTTTTAGCGAAGAAGATGTATTATTCTTTGATGCTGTTGTTGATCTCAACTGCAAAAAAGGACGGCAAACCAAAAAGCTCTCTTCTAGCAAAAGTGATAGCAGCTTTGACGTTATTATGCACCGAATGGCACAATCGTTGTACTAAAGAGCCATATTCTTTGAAGCACTATGAGTGCATTGCACTTTCTGCACTGAATGACACAATGCGTGTGCTTTGATGTATTATGTCTACCAATGCATCATTGTGCAGAAATGCACTGGCCTTTGTATATAAATATGCACTCATCTAATAAGTATATGGAATGACAATGTTATTGCATGAAAGTTAGAAAATAGGCTGACTAAAGGTACAATAAAGATCCGTAGTTGGTAATAGGATTAACATGATGAAAGTGCCAGGGGTGTTGTGTTACTAATGGCTGTCTACTTTCTTTAATCTCGTGGAGATTGAAAAGTGTTACTAATTAATTTTCTTGAAAACTAACTTTGTTGTGCAGCGATGATCCAGGGGTGACTATCAGGCCATGTTGCTGCTGTTTACATCATTGTTGACTTAGGAAGTATGATATAGATATAAATACAATGTAATATACAGTTCAATTACGCAGTTATGTAGACGCTTAGAGCGATTAAGGGCCTCAGCTAACGATCTTTAATTATGATATTTCAATTTCCGGATTTTAGTCTTCGGGCAGAAGCACCCTTTCCCACCCCACCGTACCGTGTTAATACTAAGCCATTCAGCAAGAAAGCACCCAGACGAGGTCTCGTCGGCAATATCGCTGCTTTACCGGCCAGATAAAATGTAGTATTGTACACGAGCTCACAGAGAACTGCTAACAAAATATGCTTTAGTGTCTTGACCAGGAACACATCGGGGCGAGGCGGTCAGAAACCGAAAATGGTTTATCCGACAACATCAGCATGGGTACCAGTAGTTTGTAATAGCAGCTAGGAGATCCTTAACATGCGGATCGGGAATAATCTGTAAGACAAATCAACCAGATAAATTGAAGTATTTTCACTGTTCCGAGCCCGAAATGATTCGATATATAGATGGCTTAGTCAGAAAAAGGCTATACCTTGGAACACGCGGCGAAGCCTGTAAGACAAATCACCCGGAGAGATTGCAGTTTTCGACTACACTAAGCCCGCATGGCCTGCTCGAGGATTCACCATGGAGGGCTTGGTGTCAGTGACAGATCGGTTACGCACTGGCAGGAAAATAAATCAACGGGAGATTGCATTTAACCCTTTGTCACGTAATCGGTCCCGAGCGTAAGAACATGGATCTACACATCATTTTATTACAGTGTCTAACCACACCCACTAGCAGTGAGCTGCTATCAACTGCGATCTACGGCGAACTCCACCAAGTTCCACTTACTTATTCATACCCGTCGACCCGCACCGGAATATGGTCAGCTAAACCTTATATAGTCCATCCCTATAAAAATGATAGAAAAGACTCTCACTCTGCCTTTCGTGGCACAGGATAGGTGTTGAATTTGAAAATGTCCAAGGATAAGATGTCTGAGGAACAAATGATTATATTATGCGCTTTTTATATGTGAGATATATTGTCTGCCATCGCCTCTATCGAACTATACATGTACCGTATTTCGTCAGCGTACAATAGGGCCGGACACTTTTTCAGGGGGACATTTTTTACTTCTAAGGCGGTAATACAATTCATTTTGCCCAATATTGCCCGGCCGGTCTTTTCAAAATGAACCAGCAAGTCTGGTTAGACATTCATGAAACCAATCTGAAATTATCATTTGATATATGGCCACTTGCTGTGCTACGACTTATAATAGCGTGGCCTTTTATCTGACGCAGGCCATTTTATGTCTGTATCTCCTTTGAAAATGCCTTCATTCCATCCATCTCATCAATAGTGTCTTCTATGCGAATACAAATGTCCAAGTTAAACCGGTAGAACGTATAAAAATTTAGTTACTAAATGAAGTAGAGAGAATAACAGTTTCGTTAACACGTACTGAGGCTTCTAGTTGACGTTAATAGCCAGACAGGAGAGCCCGAGTGAGCCTTCTGGGATATCAAGTGAGTTATCCATCCAATTTGTAAGAGAGCAGACGAGACTCACGTGACGTGTTTCGACCAATCACTCCTCGTGATTCTTGTTTATGCCCCAAATGGCGTGGTTGGTGGACAGACAGTCTAACCATTTGTCCGAATCAGAACGAGCCGGCTTCCCAACGGTAACGCGGGCGCGTTTACTTGGCATCCAGATTCAGCAGTGTTAACTCCTAAAATGTAGTATTTTGATACGTGATCGCCCATTTGAGCAGCAATGATTGTGTCATGTTAAATAAATCTGATAATGGTTGCAAATTGATTTTACTCTTGACTTGAAAGTTTAAGTGAGTTCCCCTTTACTACGTCTTCAGGTGTAAAAATTATAAAGGGCTCTGAACTCAAGTGTAAAATTCACAAAGAACCACCACACAAGTACAGTGCAGTCACATTCTGAATATCATGCCCGCCGAAGAAATTCTTCAACTTGTTTTTATATGGTGCTGCCGACATTAAATTACTGTCTTGGGCCCCTTTCTTAATCATAACTATCATCGATGACTATCAAAGTGTAAGTTTTTGCAGAGACACTCTTGGAATGGTACTGGTATCATTGCGTTTTTAATGTCACGCCAAGTCAACCACCATTTCTCTTGTCTAAAGGTCATATCCCGGAACACGATTGAACATTTGATATGCAGACATGGGAACATTTTCTACCAGCATGTTTATTGGTTACTTTGACCCCGTAACATTTGAGAAACCGCTGGTTATTGCTTGACGTCTAGGGAATGGTCTTCCTTCGTGCCGCTGAGTTATCAATAATATTGTTACATTGAAATTGGTTAACGTTAAGGCTGTGGTATTAAAGAGCTACTCGCGGGAAATTGGCTTTGGCTGTGTCCATAACGAGATAAGCCGCGTCAGAAACAGATGATACTGTGGTGATGCACTGTGTGTATACAACTGAAATAGTGACGCTTCTTCACAAGAACCTCAGCAAGCCGCAAAAGCCGCCTTAGCATTTTATAGCCAAGGCCAAAATGACCCGAGTAATGGCTTTTTAAGGGAGACGAAGGAGACAATGACAGACAAGGACCCGTGGTGACAAACTTCTACTTCTAACACCAATAGTGTCAAACTCCTCTAGCCAAGGTCGAAATGACAAAGGCGAAGAGAGCCTATTGGGAAATTAGTGCGTTCCTTAACGAGAAATACGGAGCTAAGGGAGGTCAGTGGTCGATTCAAAATAATTTTCCAGCTTCACTGTACTCAGTTAAACCCTGATATTTGACTGGTTCGGGAAATGGAAATGAAATTATTGACTCGTAGGTCAGAGTCAGAGGCTCACTGTGAGACGAATTACTGAGGGTATGTTAGATGAGACGATGAAGCCGCATTCCGTTGTACCTGAATGTCTATACCAGGCCAAGTAAAAGATTCCTCACCGGTTGACGGTAGAGCCATAAGTGGACTCCATACCTCCATAATAGGTCACGATGCTAGTGATGATAATGAATGGTGATGATAATGATGATGACTTGCTGTACTCAGTTGAACTCTTACATGTACCTTATGTATTTCATGACTCTCATTTTCGGAGCAAGGGCCAATTGGGAAATTGGCTTGGTAGTATTTTTCCGACAAAGACATTGCTGTAAGAGTCTCTGCAATTCAACATGGGAGATTAAGCAGGGTCGCAGTCGGAAGGATAGCAACCTTGGGACCACTCCTTGAAGCAAAATCCTTTATCCAAGAATATGAATGTGCAGTAATGCACTATGTATCCGCCGTCTCTAGCTAGACGATCAGAAAATAACTTCTGAGAGGAAATGATGAAGGGATCGAGAGAAGTCAAATTTACTGCGGAGTTTTATTATTCCATTAGACATGAATAGTCGACATTCAAGAATAACGACCTCATCCCATTCCAGATATATTGTCAGTCTGATTACTTTTGACGCATTTTCCCTTTATTTCCGATCGCAGGTGCATCGTCCCAGATCATAAATATCCTCTGAAAATGAGCTTTCAAAGTAATTTATTTCGTAATATATCATTTTAGATCTAGACGTACGGAATCGAAGTTTTAAACATAAAGTCAGTTTAGACAAAATAATCTTGTTTTCTGAAATATTTTATGTATACGCGTAATTATAGGGTAATTTTTCAAGACTCTATCCCGCTCATCTTTGACATGTTTGAGACCTAACTGCAGACCGAACTGCAGTGACATCCATAATTTATCAAAGTGGTGTGATACGAAGAATGCTTTAACACCTTCATACATTTAATAACGTCAGAACATTTTAGTGGAAGTCTGCCGTCTCCCGACTAGGAACAACACGTGATTACTGAATTTCAAATATTCCACTATTGAAAGTATCTTTTCAGGTATAAGTCGAAGATGTCTAATTCGTTGACTAATAATTCAGCCTCGAACTGAAGACGGAGTGAAAGTCGAAATGGGCGCCTCTCTTTAATATTGATAATAAAAACAACAATAATAATGATAATTATAAATCTAGCATCTCTGGTCTGCGGCGGTATGGCTGCGGAACCATATGCGTATCAACATACATGTCACTGTATTGACATTGTATTAGTACTGGCTTGATATTAATGTTGACAAACGCGATCAATGCGAAGGCGATATTGGGCGCCATTGGCAGATGATACTGGCGGTACGGTGTGCAATCGGAAAAGAATTCCGAGGCAGGGTGCATGATTGCGAAGCAGTAGGCGTGCAGTATTCAACCAGAGTCTTTAAAATTTCAAATCTATTTGAAAGACTCTTTCAAATTTCAAATTTTGAAAGTCTCTGATTCAACTAAGAGACGGCAGATAAGCACTTCTACACTTACATAAGGCGTACGTCTCTTTAATTTCAGTTATGATATACAGAGGTGCGTCTTCTGCAATTGTACAGGTCGTCTACACTGTTGGAATGTATGTCTTGTTAGTAGACCGCGTAAAGTTTTGTTATCAAAAGCTGCTGCGCCATGCAATGCGGAAAGCTTCTGTCATGCTTCGACAAAACGAATGATGAATCGTGTATATAATGCAAGCTACTGGGCACTTCTGCACAATCGAACGGTTAATCGTTCAAGCGCTCTGGTTTCTCCAAGCTTCCCGCTTAGCACCTGCTCGTGTATTCCCTACCAGATATAACTATCGCCCAAGAAACGTCGCAACAAAGGTGTGTATTCATACTAGGGAGTACATGTACGTGTTATCGGGGAAAAGAAAGGAGCACTTAGTCGTTAACGCTACCCGTTCGAGTCTGATGGGATGTGCTGCCATCAAAGAGTAGATATCATATTTATAACTGAATGGTCGAACATTTCCCATTTCAATCCCTCGGTGGCGGATCGGAGTCATGCTTTCACTTCGTCACAATGTGAATAAAAAGCAATCCATTAAGGCGGCTGATCCCTACTTTACTTACGCTCCGCGACTACAGATCCGGCCAACGGTCACCGTCTAAAATACATACAGTAAAACATTTTATTAAGGACACCCTTGGGACGTCCTTATTAGAGAGTTACCCTGATTCCAGAGGTCAATTTGAATGAAAATGACATGGTTTGGACAAAACCATTGTCCTTATTAGAAAGGGGTGCCCTTAATAGAGAGGTGTCCGCTGAAGAGAGATTATAGTTGAAACCCATTGATGTCACCGATTCTATCTGTATCTCGAAGCCGACAATTTATTTTAGAATCGACTGTATATTGAAAATTCTAACCGAGGATTGCTTATACGAATATTGCATCACACGCTTCGCGCGCTCAAGAGTCTATTTTCTCATTTCTATTTGCCTGGTGAAGTAGCGGGAAAGATCTCCTTGTAAACGTCCCATGTGCATAATATCACGAATACGGGGATGTATTGGTGGATTGGTATGGAAGCACTGGTAATGTAGTGTAGACCAGATGGCTGTTACGAAGCGAAATCTTAGACTGGATGCTGCATATGCCTGGTGAAAACGTTCAGCTTAGAATGTCAACTAACTCATCATTCTAGAAAAGATGACTTTGGGAACTTTCCGGCGTATCATTAAGCCTACAAATGATTGATTTCGAAGATTGCAGAAACTACTACCAATTTGCAATGTAATTGTACGTGACATATTACATTATGTACAATCTTAAGCGGACTCCCATAAACGAATATACAATTTCCGTTTTATCAGTCTTTCAATAAATTCAACGCATATACGTTACAACACGGATACTGAAATATGCAATGGAAGTAGCGAAGTTGTCACTTTAATTCCATGCTGATTTTCAGTGCCTTTTTATATCAAATCGAATCAAAATTGACATGTTGAGGTTTCAGACTACACAGAATGTGATTAACGACATCCTATACAGATGCCTCACAAAATAGAGACGCTGGATATTAGTCTTAATTGCGATTGCATTTTGTTCCACCATCTGGGTCAACTCCCTGTCTGATCAGTGGGTGAGCCACTTATATACATTTGCGCTGAACCCAGCGAGCTATCAGACGATTATCGAATTACTTGATAGGTCCTTAACCTGGAAAATGTCTCGATAATGCAGTTTTATAAAGAATTGCACATCATTGATGGAATTCTAGATACTAGAATGTGAGGTTGTGGCAAGAACATAATGATCATAATAATCACACATCATATGATGCATGATTACGCATTAATTGTTTTACAGCGAAGAAACAGTGCACCACTCATTTCATGAATTACTCTTTAACAGGAAAAGGGGTGACAGAGTTGAATGATCATTATTAACTCGCACGAAAAGAGCTAAATTGATATTTAACGCTTAACTGGATCTAACCTTAGCTTGTCGCATGTGATGACATCAATTTAAAGAAAAAAGTGCATATGCGAGTTTTTCATGATTCTGCTGTCGACGTCTTCCAGTGCTGTTCTTGCTTAGCCGTGTTTGCAGAAGAAGAATTGATGAACGTCAAGATAACGAATACGATATCGTCACGAAAACATAATCACATTACACGAGATGAAGAAGAAGCGCACGTCGAAACAGCGGGGAAACCATGCACCACTTATTCTCAAATTGCCGCATTCGCGATGAATGCAGAGCTGGGAAAAGGTCATTTGACTGAAGTAAGAACTACTTCAAAGATATTTCAAATGTCAAACATGATTTATTAAAGACATAATACATCATTAGCGTAATCATGACCGTAGGCAAAGCCGCGTCGTTCAAATTGCCATGTGCAGAAAGGGGAATGTTATCACATTCTAAAAATCTTTCTCAAGCAATGCGACGGTTCAGGTTTCGGAGCTTGTGTTGATGTTATTTTGAATGTCATGATTAGGCAAAGGCGTGATGTACGTGCTTTTTAATGCCGTGATTGATTTTTCTGTTTCGTAAAACCTTGCTGACTCTCCTATCTATTTCTGTTTCTGGATCAAGAAAAAAGCAATTTATATTATTATCGGATTCATTTGTTGTATGCACCAAATATTGATAATTAGGAAAAGTTGAGATGTGCCTGTAACTGAAGTAGTCACGCTTTTCTTTCTCGCAGTGTCTCGGGATTATTATTGTGGTACTGCCATGAGTTTAGCCTGTCACCGCAGTCAGGGAATTATATCTCAGGAAAGCCTTAATTCGCGGTAGTCATCCGTGAGTGCATGAATCTGTAGAGTGGTGGCCGTGTGGGCGGTTTTATCATAGCGTAGACGGTAAAGAAATGAGACATGAGATATTTTCTTAGCAATAGGAGGACGTCATATACATGCAGGTACATGTATGTACAGGAGATGGCGACTTGTGGTGGTGGTTTTGGTTGTGAAACGTATTCACTGCCCAATTTCAAACAGGGTAAACTGACTAAATGATCGAAAAGGTCAGAGCCAAGACAACATACATGTATGTGCATTATACATGTCTTGAGAAAACAGCAAACCTGCCACATTGATTGTTTTCGCTCTTATGCATGTGAAACGTTCTTTTTACGAACACAAATCACATGGTTACATCGTTAGCCTCCGTATCATCGAGTTTTCCGCTTGATGCTATTGCACTACTTTTTTCTCTTTACAAATATTTGCTCTCATATACGCTGTGTCGTGTACGCTGTAAATAGGCAATTATGTTGGATTGATGAAACTAACTCGCCAGGAGAATAGCAGTAGTGTCTAATTTATGATGGGTAATCTCATGGGTCCCAATGTTGTCACATTAACCGCCTGATTGATATCCCACAAACAAATAAGCATCTGTTCACATCCATGTGCTCTACCGTGTACATACAGCGAAGCACCAGCGACGAGATCATTGTTTGGGTACTGCGCAGCTCACATCTTTGGTGAAGCGTGTTCTAAACGGATAACCGAAAGTGCTTGTGTGCCGTGCATCTTAGAACTCACTAAAGAAAAGGTTTTTTTTACATCATTATCAAAATACCTGGACAATATTGATCCTGTACACATCTGGAGACGGCAATACACATTATCAAGCTGATGGGTTTCAGACACGCTCACAAGGTTTTTTTTATCAGTCTTGAGTTTGTGACTGTTCAAAAATGCTTTCACATGTTGGATTGAGCGGACACGTATTTATAAGCGACTCTATATCTATGCTAAATTAAATTGATATTTCAATTTAACGGTACATGAAAGTATACACCACAGCACCGTTGCAGCATCCCGCAGGAACCTAGGATCTCACTAATAGTCCTTTGAATAATTCATCAGAGTACCTATTCAGCAATACGCCCACTCTATCAAGCATGAACTTGTCTGATCGTGGAGCTATATGGTTTGCTTAGAAATATGAAAATTATGTTTTCCTTGTACCTATCATCAAAAATGTATAACAGCAATTTTGTTTCTATTGAATTTACAATATGTTCATCTTGTCAAGCGCGGCAGGACCTGAACAAGGTATTGCTTATGAAGAATATCAAAATCACATTTTTGCAGGAGGACATGCTGCTAGATTCAATGCATGCTCTGAGTGGTATGTGATATTCAATCCTGGGACAGTTCAAACAAATCTTAAAAGACGACCACGTTAAACTACGTTAAACTACGTTAAATGATATGATATGATATGATATGATATGATATGATATGATATGAAATTAACTTTTATATAGCGCCTTTCCCACTGCATACAATGTTCAAAAGCGCTCATCACACTCCAAAATGTTCTTGGAATAGGACAGTTTTCAAGTTCTTTTTGAAAGAGTTCGAGTCAATTTCTTTCCTCAAGTCATGAGCTAGCGCGTTCCACATTCGAGGGGCATGCACTGAGAATGCCCTTGCCCCAAATGTTACTAGCCTGAATGGACGCTCAATGAGAAGATGCTGTGTCTCAGAACGGAGTGATCGGGTGGTAGTGTACGGGCAAATGAGTTCGTTGATGTAGAGAGGCGCCAGGCCGTTCACAGCCTTGAATGGGAACACCATCAATTTAAACTCAATCCGTTTCGGAACTGGCAACCAGTGTAGTTGCATCAGGATCGGGGTAATATGTTCCCATGGTTTGGTCCTGGTGACCAAACGCGCAGCACGGTTCTGAATAAGTTGCAATCTATCCAGTGACGATTCAGCGATTCCCGCAAGGGTACTATTGCAATAGTCGAGTCGTTAAACTACGTTGTGCTTTCAATGAAGTGAGAACTCCATGCATTCAAGTCAAAGGGTGATAAAATTGGTTGCCATATGGAATTTTTACATCCTGTCTCCATAGTAACTGGAATTGTTTTAATTATTTGATGCTTCGTATCTACCACGAGAAAGAACGAAAACGATCTTGAGTGGGAATGAAGCCCATCACTATGAGATGAAAACCGTGGGTCATGGACGTTGATGGATCTATACTCAACCTGCATTTGAATTGAACATTAGCAAGCACACCGTGCCAATTAAATTTTGTCGAGCTGTGTCATTCGGAAACTATATGCTTGCCATTTATTTGCTCTAATACGAATTCTTCAGTAGAGAAGTTTTCTGTGATGACAAAATTAAGCAACAGGGGGAGCGGCACCGATAATCTTTGTGCAGGCCAGGCCTTTTTGACATATTTTCTTAAATACTACTTAAAGGGAATGGCCCGCCAAAAAATGGGGAGTTTTGGACGGCCCGGTCAAAACCTTAGGCGGGAATAAGGTTTCATTGATAAATATAAGGAGTTTCAAGGCCCCCAAATCACTTGTAAGGTTCAATAGATACTGGCCTTTCATTGGTTTACCGTCTGCGTATCATTTACATACTCTCATTTTGAAAAATATGACAATATTTACGATCACGTTATTGATTTTTGCAACATTTTTGGTAACGCGCCCCTTGCGGATCTGTAAGGTACCATTCGGATGCTTGAAAAATGCTTGTCTCGTCGATTCGCTCGCGGATAAACGCATCAGGTTGACTGCAGCAACTTTTAATTGTTGGAGACAGAGAAGGAAGGAATATGATTATCAGTTTGATGAAAACTTTGCAAAAATTCTTCTTGGGACTCGAAATCCATACTACTATTCTCTCCATTTTCCATTTTCTCCTCTCTCCAACTCACTACTATCGCTATTGACTGCGTAACATACACTAACATTCTTTCGCTATCATTGCTAACTTCATTTACTAGAACACTGGCCTCTTTGTAGCCGATTATGTAACCCATAGTGGAAACACCTGACAGCGCCGCCCGGCATGATCCACGTGCTACTGGCATATTTATAACTCGTAGTAAATAAGGATGTAAAAATATGCAAATGAGATGCCGTATATGGAAACCATGACGTCACTAAGCAGTTCTTATTTCTGCTACGGGTGGCGCTGTTGCTTGCTTCTGGAGGCGCTATTCAACCTCTTTAATGGAAGCGAATCAAAAACGGTTTCTTTGTCATGACATATTTTCTTAAATATTACTTAATGGTAGCGAATCAAAAACGGTTTATTTGTCATGGATGTCAGCCATGGCATGAAATCATATTCAGCGGGGCCAAAATAGCACGGTGGGGTTGCGCCAGTGACCATAACAGCCGTAACGATTGGGCAGTTAAGCGCTGGATCTATCACCAAGTGGCTATAGTTATGGTATATTGCATCGGATCCCTCGAGGTCGTGAATAGCATGACAATATCTGTGGAGAAATTGCCGTCTGATGCTTTAACATGTTTAAGCACGTATGATCAGCAAATAGCATAGTATTGAGCATTACGGCTAAAGGACCAAATTGCCCTGAGCATATGACCTTTGCCTACGGTTGGTACAGTAATGAAGGGAAAGTTGTTTGCAATACGTAGCTTTGAGAGTCGCATCGGTTCGTGACTGATTTTGTTTAGGAAATGATTAGCAAAGTATGTTTGTGACGTTTATTAGCCAGAGTTACATTGATTATGTTGGCAATAAATGAGCTCCAAAGATTAAATAAGGGAAAACCTGTTTGCGATATGGCACCACTTTGCAAAAGTCACATTGGCAATAAGTTTGTTACGAAGATTTCATTTTGGAAGGCTTTTGATGTGGTGCTTGTTTGAGAGGCACGTAATGCTGTGCAGGAAATGTCATATCAAAAGCATGTGATATGGCGCTTCTTTAAGAGTCACAATGTATTGACGAGTATCACTAGTATAGGAAGCTTTTTCCGACTTCTTAACCGTTTCGCTAACTTTTTCCTGATTTATCCGACGAAAGTCCCACATTGTCCGACTTTTCCCTGAAAATGTCATTTGTAGGAGGAGGAGATGGAAACAAGCCGGTGATGCTACCTTACTACAGATATCTAGCATTGTATGCACGATTGTATGGGTTGGTACGAATAGCATTCCGCGACTTTACTATTTATAGCTCACAACGTCATTTGAGTAAGATATTGATGACGTTTTAGTCACGTGACAGTCGGACATCGACACTTATTTCTACGCATTTGAGCTTATTTCAAAGTCAATTATCTTTGACCCTGCATTGTTTTTAGCATAAATGATACCATAGAGTCAGAGAGAGAAATATTCAGAACAATTATGTAGTATTTCCAACACTCGGACATGTGCCAGATTGAATCTAACTGCCCTAGTTAGAAAGCCTGAATCCATTACGAAACCGCATGTTTGTCCGACATTGCCTGTAATTCAGCGATGGGGAAATAGATTGCAGCAGCTGCAGTGACGTCATTATCGTGGAATGCTATTGCCCACATTAATTCTATAACGCGCTTTGTCAACTTATACGTTCAGACGATTTTTTAGTTGCTGTAGCATACCTACATTTTATGCGAATTGTGATAATGCATTACGGTTTATTGCTAGTCGTTATACTGCATCTAACTATAGGACACTTTTTGGCTCTATCGTTGATAAAACGGACAACAAAACTTGCATAGTGAATGTTAAAACCACTCTATCAAGAAGCATCCTAACAACGCTGACGATGATTGCTAATAAAAATACTACCTGCCGTTGTACCTGGAGGCTGTACGTGGATGAAATCGTGATGGAGCTCATCCTATTTTCTCATGTCGGGAAAGCAATATGTACGTGGTGCTTTGATACGTTCATGTAATTGGCGACGAGGCATTGTGCTTTCCGAAATGGAAGAGCGGTGTACCACCTAATGAAGGATTTGGGTTTCGGGAGGGAGTCAAGGTATTTGTAGAGCCAAAGATAAGCAATAATAAACATCACAATCTTCATCTTCATGATGACGTATTTACTACGAAACTATATACATATCACACTAAATACATATCACGATCGATTTGGATTGTCATCAGTGAAATATTTTTTGGGGGTACAATTATGCTTCGGACCAGCAATATACATATATCTCGTTTTTGGGGTCTTCCTTGAGTGACCTGGGTTCTATGCGTTCCAAAATCAAAAGGGTTCTGAGCGTGGTTAGTGTGTATAAGTAAAGACGAGATATGGTAAGGACTAGGGTCTGGCTGGTTGCAAAACACCTACGACAGAATGCATTCAACCTTCCATTGCACGTAGGACTAGGGAACGATATAGAACTATGGGCATATATCCTTTTGATTTTGGGCAAATAGAATTCGGTTCGCCACATCGAACCCATGATGCATCCGCGATTACATGACGTAGGAACCAAAAGGATTATAGTCCGAAAAGCAAGTGTTGGCCTGGCAATGGCAATTATCAAAAATCGGAAGCTATACCGGACATTTACTTCAAAGAATACGATGTCACTTACCTTAATGCAAAGTGTAGTATCCTCTGATCAGGGCGTTGGGCAACACATCCGCCAGTGAGCCTTGCCCTTTGCCTCCACTTCCGCAATAACTTAATTGTTATCTTGTTGCGGGAAATTCTTAATCGGTTACCCTGGTAACGCGCTCTGATGGCTATCCCAAAGTCAGTGTTGTTCTACTGTATTCCAATAAGTGCTATGCTTGCTGTGTATGATTCTGTGTGACTTCATCAAAGGAGCCAGCTCTGCTCACCGCTGGCTCTTCCCCTATACTGTTTATCGGCAGTTAACCATCCACTAAATAAGCAATGCTTGGGAAGCTTTGATGGAAGTAATGGCATTGTGTTAAAATATCTGGTTGGGAAGAGCCGCCCAGTTCGAGGTCTTACTGCGCGGAGGTCAGTCTCGGGTAGTCAGTTAATTGAATTTCACATCAGAATCATGGTGACCTTTGGTTATTTCCGGTAGGTTGTCTAGTTGAAAGTGAGCCGCCGGAATTCTGCATCCCAGAGTACTAATCAAGAATGCGTTTTTGTGCTTAATGCATAGTTTCGGTAAATTTGCTTACGGAAATGGGTGAAATCTAGGTTGAACATCCAGATAGGGTTCTTATAAAAATGTTGATAAAGAAATCAATTTCCTATACATGGACATGTACATTCGTTGTACGATTCTTGTATGATTAAGATCTTAGCGTAGAATCTTAAAGGAATATGTTGTACATTGACATGCCTTGCAAGAATCATTAACTATCTACTGAGCCATCTGTCCAGTTCACCAAGAGGCAGAAAACATACATGATGCGATGGTGGGATCGGCTCGCAATCTCATTAATTATATAAATGCAAACATCCACTGCCTATTCCATCGGAGTAGTGTGCGTTAGGATAACGAAAAGAAAGACTTCTCCGCCGTTAACTAAGACGTCGAAAACATTCGTCTTGTTAATAGGTGTTATCATCATTCTCTATCTGCTTAGGATATCCAAGAAGAACGTATCGGCGTCGCTTCGACATATGGTTTAACTTCAATACAAAGAGCCAGTAATCCGAGGTGCATACTTCTCAGGCTCTTTGTTGCCTACTGAGATGTTGGTTGATTATTTTCTGCAAGAGGTATTCCAGATAGGCTTATCGGTTTTTAAAAGGGATTTTACACTAAAAGTGGTTTTACAATTTGATATTAGCAGCAATTACCTGTACTCTGTAACAAATAGGCCAAAAGCTGGAGGAGACAGAATTGTCTAGTTGCTGCTTTGAGCGACGACTCTTTGATCCCCAAGTTTCTTTTGATAGCAGGAGGCTTTTTTCCGACTTCTTAACGGTTTCTCTAACTTTTTCCTGATTTTATCCGACGAAAGTCCGACAATGTCGGACTTAAAGGGAATGGCCCGCCAAAAAATGGGGAGTTTTGGACGGCCCGGTCAAAACCTTAGGCGGGAATAAGGTTTCATTGATAAATATAAGGAGTTTCAAGGCCCCCAAATCACTTGTAAGGTTCAATAGATACTGGCCTTTCATTGGTTTACCGTCTGCGTATCATTTACATACTCTCATTTTGAAAAATATGACAATCTTTACGATCACGTTATTGATTTTTGCAACATTTTCGGTAACGCGCCCCTTGCGGATCTGTAAGGTACCATTCGGATGCTTGAAAAATGCTTCGTCTCGTCGATTCGCTCGCGGATAAAAGCATCAGGTTGACGGCAGCAACTTTTAATTGTTGGAGACAGAGAAGGAAGGAATATGATTATCAGTTTGATGAAAACTTTGCTAAGTTTCTTCTTGGGACTCGAAATCCATACTACTATTCTCTCCATTTTCCATTTTCTCCTCTCTCCAACTCACTACTATCGCTATTGACTGCGTAACATACACTAACATTCTTTCGCTATCATTGCTAACTTCATTTACTAGAACACTGGCCTCTTTGTAGCCGATTATGTAACCCATAGTGGAAACACCTGACAGCGCCGCCCGGCATGATCCACGTGCTACTGGCATATTTATAACTCGTAGTAAATAAGGTTGTAAAAATATGCAAATGAGATGCCGTATATGGAAACCATGACGTCACTAAGCAGTTCTTATTTCTGCTACGGGTGGCGCTGTTGCTTGCTTCTGGAGGCGCTATTCAACCTCTTTAAGTCGGATAAATCAGGAAAAGTTAGTGAAGCCGCTACTAGCGATTGCTGTCGATCAAGTTCGCCACGGGTCCGTTTCATCATTGCGTGGCATAACCCATCGATCGTCAAAACAATCAATTCTCTTAAATTATTAAAACTTGATAAATCCATATATTAGTTGTGTTTCTTGATGAATAGGTTTGCAGTGTCTGGTTGAGATTTACGGACGAGTCTTTCTTGATACTAAAACTAAATTTTCGGTTTTGTGCATCATATGGCCATTCATGTTGTTAATAATTTTCCTCGTGTACGCAACCTCATCCATCTTGCGATCCTTGGCATGGCCAATCAGTACGAGCGGTACGGTCCTTACACTGCAGCAGTAACAAGACAGTCGTACAAAATAAGCGTCCTCTCGGGGCTGTAAGAGAGGAAATAACGCAAAATGACGTCGTTGCATCATTCACTACAGTAACTAATTTAACTGTGTTTCAGCGTTCGGACCAACTTTGACACCCGTACATGCACGCGAAAGATTCAAATTTGTTCTCTCCGCCACCGCTGGCGGTACAGTCTATGCCCTGCAGAAGTTCCCGACACATATCAAGATCCATCCTGACAACATCGCACACAAATTATGGTATCCTCTTTGTTTTATTTACAATCTACCACAACAGCCTGTCGCCGCACGATTTCAATTAACGCATTGTGTGTTCTCATCATACTCATTACAATTAATGGCAACACGTGGTTGCATTGTCGCATGTACATGAAATGTGTTACGTTTTAGTGATACATCACCATACGTAGCTGAAATCGTCTCAATCGGGGAAAATACTGGCATCGATCAATATTAACTGACCAGTCCTTTGACTACCAACTTTGCTGTATACGGGACAGGATAAAGACTGTTAATTCGGCTATCAAGGTCAGAACATGTTCCTTGTTTGGTGAAAGGACTACTGACTTTGCAATAGTGGGACTCATTCGTCATTCAAATTGAAACGTGGATTTTTCATTCAGCAAGTTGAGGAAATCACCAGACACGTACCACGCAGAGGTAAAGGTGGCCTTTTCACTCACCTCAGAAGTTATGGGATGTCTCATAAAGGAATTCTGTATCATTTCTTAACGGACTATGGACTTACTGATCAATGAGCTGACGACTGATCCGCAGGTTAACACTAACATCGTTAAAGAAAAAAACAACAGTGTCTCCCGGAGACAAACGCTGGTATATGACCTATTCAACCTTCAAAGCGGTCTTAATTGCTCTTCCATTAGACATTCCTGTAATCTTATTTCAGCGATCATGACACGTGGCGTCTCAGCCCTTGACTGCACCTTCAGCCCTCTCCAGACATTTGCCGTACGACGCCAGCTGATACGAATGCGTTTCATGAGCGGAAGATGCTGCTGTTGCCTTCTAATACTTCTGGTGTCGCTTATAGGAATCTACTTCACGTATTACGTGAATCCAGGTCTGAAGGGTTTATCATCGGGTGGCATCGTGACCTTGAACCCGCGAAAGCAGGGGAAGAATACGGAGGCACCATTTCGGACGGAGAAGCTTCTTAGTCTTGATGAAGGCCGTAAAAAGATTATGGAAATTGCAAAATTAAAATCTAAGTTAAGAGCCTCGTCACTTGAGAAAAAACCACTTGAGGTCCCACGTGACAACCTAAGGAGAGGCTACTTCAAACCAGCAGATGACGATATAAAAGGAGGTGAAGTTGTCGATCCTGCGCTTAAAACAAAATTATCTCAGAGGCGGCCTGGGAAAAAATACTTTTACCTTGATTTGCGTGGTAACATTGTCACTGATGAACCTGAAGCTGATGCGCATGACAAGCAAAAACCTAAGCAGGCACCCGTGGAGCGGGTAAAAAAACTCGCACCACGTGACGACCCTCAAGTAACCTACGATCAAGATCAAGAAGGCGAACGGAAAATTTCGAAAATTGACAAATCGAAAAGAGGCAAATATTCCGTCGAAGATGAGAACGTGGCCAAGCAAATCACACAGCCATTGGTACGGGTTCAGGGATATATAGGAAAGCCCAAGGCTCAAGAGCACGTGTTTAGACATCAGAAGAAAGTGACACCGAGAAATAGCAGATTTGCTGAACACGACGAGCTACCCCTGCTGCAGGACAACCGCAAGATCTCCATGACTGGCATAAACCGGATGGTCCATTTCACGTGGCGGAGCAACAAACTACCCGAGATTGCCAACGACTGGGTGAAGCAATGGCACACAACAAACGCCATTTTGAAACTAGCATTCTGGGATGACGCATCTATGAATAATCTCGTTGAGCGTCATTTTCAAGATTTCGTACCAGCGTGGAATCGTTATAAGTTTCCAATTGACAGGGTTCGGGCATTTCAGATTCTCGTTTTGTATAAATTTGGAGGCATCTATTCCGATATTGATGTCGTCCCCCTTGAACCGTTGAAGGGGGTTATCAACATGTACCCGTGTGTCCTGGCACAGGAAAACCCCGTGGCCTGTAAGTTTTACAGCAAGCGCAAAACTGAAAAAGCTCCTTGTGTAAGCATGCACATTATGGCTTGCAGGGCAAACCACCCCTTCTTGAAAAAACTGATAAAGAAACTGAAATCCACAGCCTTGTCAGAAGACTGTTCTGCAAAAGCTGCGCAATGCACCAGTGCCGATATTTTGGGTGAAGCTCTTATGAAGTACAAACTTGGCCATCAGTCGCAGGGAAATCTGGTCCAGCTTGTTGTCCCGGACTATTTCAGTTCGACCTTTGACCCTGCAGAGAAAAAGAATATCCAAATAGCTTGCGCTGATGATGCTTCGTTAGACAATGAGCAGAAGCGACTTTGCAAGATTCTTCTTGAGGATGGATTTAAAAGTAAAGTTCCCGATTCGGCATATATGTTACGCAAATTTCTTCATACCTGGGGTTCAAGGTCAAATGCAAATCAGGGAGTTATCACGGATGGCTCTGTCTCGGTTTACGATTCAGTGGTCAATATGATCAATGGTGAAACACTGATTTAGTGTATGAATGTATTTTGCACAGTGCCCAATCGATGGAAACGTATTGTGTATTGGGGAAGAGCTTTCCGGTAACGAATAAACCAACCCGATCTTTCATGACTTGTGAAATTGAGAGTGCATTTCACCGCTGTAAGAGTTTGAAATATCCCATCATACAATGTCCGGGGAACAAAGGATTCTACTATGCGCTTTAATCTCTGAGCAATTGACGGTCATGGTTTCTATAGAGTCATATGCCGTAATCCGTCGGCGTCTATAATTATAGGGCCGGACGCATTTCTGCTTCTACTACATTGAGAGAATATACGGGCGAGTCTAGTATGGCCCATAACCGGTTTATTCATTTGATTGGGTGCCGTTTTGAGAACAAGAACAGCTAAGAGATTTACTGAACCTAGATTCTAGGCTTGTCCAGCTCTGAACATGGCGGAATTTACCAAGCTTAGAATGGTAATCGAAAGCAAGAAAAGTATGAAACACATATATCATATCATGGTGACTGTACATGTTGTGGTGTTGGGAAATGAGAACTGATTACTGCAACAAATAAAAGTAGGGAAATGTTGGTTTTGGTTACGGTAAACTTGGCTTTGTTCATGCTAACCATCAACTTCTTGCGAGCGGATTTATTGATAAGAGCTGCGAAAATCGTTCTTTTAATGCTAGAATAATCAAAGAAATTTCGTTTTGTTCGAAATAGGTTTTTTCATGAACTTGAGTTCTAGCTTTAAATTGGCTTTATATCGTTTTAAAAGGTCCTTTAGACTTATCTCAGGGATAAGCTAACACCAAGTCGATAAGTGACTTCCTTGTTTTGAACAACCTAGCCCTGATATGGAACTCTGTTTTTTAAACCTATCATAAGCTCTTGACACGTGACAAGATCCCCCCCCCCCCCCCCCCCCCCCCCCACACACACACACGCAATCATCATACTGGACCATTCCGGGGACAGAGTAAAAATGCTACTATCATGATGGATGAGGTGATATCACCTATCAATTAAAAAGTTCCAACAAAAACAGTTGCACGCGTACGTAAACAGGATATATTGACTTTTGTCACAAGAATATCCAAGCATTGAGAGTAGTTGTTTTAGTTCACCACGTCTCACCTAGGTGGTCAAATTTGCTTTATTCTGTTCTGCCATCTGGGAGAGAAGAGTAGAACCAATCTTGTTCAATTAGTTAAGAGCTGTTGACAGGATTTTCTGGTTACTAATGTCAATATATGTGTACACGTATATAAATATAGAAATGTGGTTTAGGAGCTACTTTTTTTCGAGAAATTTTGTTATAAAGTAAGCACCTCACCTATCAAGACAAGAGCATTTTTACTCGGCTCCAAAGTTTTGTCACGAATTCAAAAACCAAGACTTTTTGGGATTGGATCCACGCCCTATATCCTCCTCGATCATGGGGCATGCTTTGTGTTTTCACAACATGTTACAGCAGGCTGTTGGCGGATGATTCAGGACATCCTTTGTTTTTATATATCCATAACAATCAACGACAACACGTGCCGCATGAAGGGAAGCCGTTATGCATTCAGTAGTACATCACTTACTGAGGAAGCAGTGGTATAAATCGGGGCAAAATGTGCTGTTATTTGGCGGGCAGTGGTCAATATCTTAAAGACAGTCTTACAGTCGCCATCTTTGCTGTATGTGCGTTACAGGACTGACACATACTGCAGGACACGTTGGATGGTTTATTAAGCTATCCTGACGTTTCAAAGTGGTCTGTTGAAATATTCAGTAAAAGTACGGACATATTCTCATTCAACTCGAAACCTGGATATCTTATAAATCAACTTAATCATTACATGCGAGAATTCATGCGAGAATTCACACGTGAGAGGCAAGTTAATGGACATGATGATTATTGAAATCCACATTCATAACTTTTGATTGACATTAAAAGCAGTGAACTTGATAGTTACTGTTCTCTCGCTTGATAGACTGGTTACATTTGAACTCGTTGAAGAAAAACTACTTTTGAGAGTCGCTCGTTGATATTCGCCTTGTTCGTCAACTTCCGGACACTCGAAATCATACACTCTTCCAGGAAACGGACTCGTATCGGCTCATCTCTAATTCCACCAGGTCGGTTCCGCCGACGCCAATTGATAAAAATGGCTTGTACTAGCGGACGATACGTGTGCTGTCTTGTAATAGTCCTGGTGACGTTCATAGGAATATTCTGTATGTACCACCTGAATCCAATTCTAAAGAGGTTACATTTATCAACGGGTGGCATCTCGGATTTGAATCCGCGGAAGGACACAAAAACTGAGGATTGGAAAAAGAAGATTCTAAGTGTCGACGAAGTACGTAAAATAAAAATAGAACTTGCTAAATTAAAGTCTAAGGTATGGGCAGAGTCACATTTTCCTAAAGGACCACATGGCCGTCAGAACGGTAACGTACCTCTCGTAGATGATAAGGATGTGAAACAAAGCAATGTCCTACATTCTGTGCTTGCAACAAAAGTGCCTGATATGCCTGAGCAACCGAAGACGAAACACTCTAAACTAGATTTGGGCGGTAAAACTGTCACAGATGTGCATGGATCTGAAACGAATGAAGTGAACGAGTCACTGCCACCAATGAGGCAAGTAAATCGACTTGCATCAGCTAATCATCTGACGGGTAATTTTGATCAAGGAAATAAAAAGAAAAATGCACATCTTGTGCACACAACAAAAGTGACCGAGCGACCTATGAACAATAAATACTTTTACCTTGATTTGCGTGGTAGGTTTGTCACGGATGAACCCGAGTCTGACCGAGATAACGTGAATAGACGACTGCTACCACATAGGCAGGCTAAGCAAACTGTACCAACTGGCCATACCAAAGGTAACTTTCAACAAGCAGATGAGGAGGAGATTCAGAAAAGTAAAGCTAATGTGCTAACAAAAACGAAAGTGTCTGAGCGACCACAACATCCGCCTAGGCAGGCAGGGCAACCTGTTCTAACCGGCCGTGCGAAAATAAGCCGTCAACAACCATCTGAAAATAAAAATGAAAATCTGCACTCTGTGCTTGCAACAACAAAAGTGTCTGAGCGACTGGCTCAGAAAAAACACTTTTACCTTGACATGTGGGGTAAAAAGATCTATGAGGAACCTGAAGCCGCCACAGACAGACCACTACATCCGCCTAGGCAGGCAGGGCAACCTGCTCTAACCGGCCGTACGAAAATAAGCCGTCAACAACCATCTGAAAATAAAAATGAAAATCTGCACTCTGTGCTTACAACAACAAAAGTGTCTGCACAACCGATGACTAAGAAAAAAACCTTTTACCTTGACATGCGGGGTAAAATTATCACTGATGAACCAGAAACTGAACCTGTTGAAGAAGACATACCATTCCGACCACCTTGGCTAGTAAGGAAACGTGTGAAAACTGGCCGTAAGAAAAGTAACTTTCAACTAGCAAATAAAAATGAGATAAAGGAAAATGAAAATGTGCATCTTGTGATTACAACAACAAAAGTGCCTGAGCAGCAGCCAACAAAGAAAAAACATTTTAACACTGATTTCTTTGGTAGAGTTGTCACTAATGAACCTCAATCTACTACAGATAGTGTGTACAGCCCATTGGAACCACATAGACAGGTTACGCAACCTGAACCAACTGGCCGTCAGAAGAGTGACTTTCAACAAGCAGATAAGGACAACGGAAGTGAACATACAAAGCCTACAACACCCAAAATATCTGAGCATCCGACCACGAAAAAACACTTTTACGTTGACTTGTGGGGTAATATATTCACGGACGAACCTGAAACTGCTACTGCAGCACCAACTGGACGTCAAAAAAGTAAATTGCAACAGTTAGATCAGAAGGAGAATGAAAATGTTCACCATAGGTTTACACCAACAAAGATGCCTGAGCAACCAATTAAGAAACAACAATACGATGTGTTGGGTAGGGTTGTCACAGATAAACCTGAAATTGATACAGATGACGTGAATGCACCAATGCAACCACACCATCAGGTAAAACAACCTGTAACAACTGGCCGTCCGAAAAGTAACTTTCAACAAGCAGATGAAAGGGAGATTAACGGCAACATCAATGTGCAGCACCCAGTGCTGACGACTACAAAAGTGACTCAGATTGATTTATTGGTCCATCTGACGTGGCGCACCAACAAACTACCCGAAATTGCCAACCACTGGGTGAAACAATGGTCATTAACAAACGCCATTTTGAAACTAGCATTCTGGGATGACGCAAACATGAATGCTCTCGTTGAGCGTCATTTTCAAGACTTCGTACCAACGTGGGAAAGTTATAAGTTTCCTATTGACAAGGTGCGAGCATTTCAGATTCTCGTTTTGTATAAATTTGGAGGTATTTACTCGGATATTGATGTTGTCCCTCTCAAACCTTTGGAGGAGCTTATTCACCGCTACCCGTGTGTCCTGGCGCAGGAGAACCCCGTGGCCTGTAAATTCTATAACAAGCCCCGGCCGGGAAATGCTCCCTGTGTGAGCATGCATATAATGGCCTGTAGGGCAAATCACCCCTTCTTCGGATCAGTGATAAACAGCCTAAAGGAAGCAACTTTATTTCTAGACTGTTCTGAGAAACCTGCTCAATGTACCAGTGTCGATATTCTTAGCAAAACTCTTATGAAGTACAATCGCCGCGATCACTCCGATAACGATAAGGTCCACTTAGCTAAACCGGACTATTTCAGCCCGACGTTCGACAGTGCAGAGAAAAAGAAAGTCCAGATAGCGTGTGCTAGTGGAGTCTTAGACAATGAACAGAAACAACTTTGTAAAATCCTCCGCAAGGATGGATTTAAAAGTAAAGCCTCCGATTCGGCATACATGCTGCACAAATTTCTTCATACCTGGGGTTCAAGGTCAAATCTAAACCAGGGAGTAATCCGTGATGGCCCTGACTCGGTTTACGATCTGACTGACAATGTGATTGATGGTAAAACATTGATTTAGCGTGTATATTGAGGACAGTGTGATACCGGACAAAATGTTCTCGCTCCTAGAGTTCTGATTACAAGAAACTGACTCGGAAAGTATTGCTTGATGAAAACGTTATTTAACTTCAAAACTACCAGAAAAAGTCATACAGCCTGTACCATTTAATGTCCCGCTCACAGCAAAAATACAACAGTGTGTTTTGATTGACTGCATGCGTTAAATAGACAACACTGTCACGTTTCGTGTGTCGATTCTTTATTTTGCTTCCATCATGCATGTAGTGCTCAGAATGTATTGCAGATGGCGTTCGCGAATAATGACATTCGTGTGGAGCTCCTTCGTAATAGTTCCACTGATGTCCACCAGGCCTCGTTTGGCTTACTTACTTACTTACAATAAAAATAGACCAAACTTTTTTGGACATCTTGCAGAAGGACCCACGGTCTTCTCAGCTGTGAAAATATTGTGTGGACTGTTAATGCAATGTACGCTACCGTATCAGGAGCTGAAAGGGTGTTTGTTTGCGCAAAGAACATCAATGACGTCACCAATCCGCCGCGAGCCGCGATCTTTGACTCCGTCTGGGTCAAGGTTACGTCCCATTGTTCATGATGTCGTATGGTATTTATGCAATGCAACCGAGTGTTGTTGGGCTCATAGCGTATATACATGTAGATATCGGTCCGAAATATGTAACAGAGATAGATTTTATGCCTAATGAGATGAAGGCCGCTGCAGCGATCGTCGGATCGGGTCAAATGTTTGATTGAAGAATTCCATGGAAGTGATCCCAACCCTTTACTTCTCTGAAAGAGGCCCCTCGGACTTGTATTTTCTCAGTGACTGGGATAAAGTCAAAGAACGGATCACCCCGGCATATAATATATAATATGCGGACTAACCGCACTGCTCTCACGTTCTTGATAATCATTTTGATGAAGGAGTGGCCAGGAATCAAGTTTATGCATGGAACAGTATAAGCGGGCCCTCTCGTCCAAGTGTTCATTAGGCCGAATCCACCTTACTCGTATGTGCCAGACTTTTAAACATGAAATGAGATGAAAGTGTAAAAAAGTAGGCTTAAACGCTGGTCGTGCGAGATCCCCTTTGAAAGACAAAAGTAAGTTGTTCTTAAACATGAAAAACTAAACATGTGCTTCAATATTTAGTTGAGGCGACCAGTGTTTGCTCGAGGGTTATCATGCCCAGTCCGCAGTGCCGAAGGTTCCCCGTCGATTATCTGCAAATGCAATTATCACAGCTTGAATGGTTTGTATGCATGAGCACTGTGTCACCATTATTTATCGACATCGAGCGCAGTGGTGAAGTGTGTGCAAACTACACCTGTATACAATGGAAATAAATGTATGGAGGAACCGAAAATGGAAGGTAAGTTTCAGCTTCGGTTAAGGTTTTACTTTAGGGTTGGCAATAAGCACCACCATTTTGGTTAGAACTCGAAATCCTTAAGCAAATAAAACTCCATCATAATTCAAAACATGGGAGGCCGTTCTCTGGAAGACAAAGAACAAACTCCTTTTGGAATTGGCATTCGCTTCAATATTGAGGAGTTCTAATATCTTTTGGATTTCACGTTCTAGCCTAAATGGTGGTCCCTATTGTCAACCCTTAACTTAGAGTAACCAGCCTGGTAAGTTCTACTGGTTTGTGTTCCAAAATCGAAATGCGTCCTGGGTTTTGGTTCACCAGTAGATTGGGAAATTTGTGTAGTTCATTCCGATTTGCTACTTTCGGCAACCCTTATCCTAAGCTAAACCCCGCATTCCCCCTTTTACTGGGCACACATAGAACCCGGGACACATTAAACCAAGTACGCATTGTGATGACTTCGCAAACCGGGGAATAGAGTAAGGCAGATTGGCAACTGTAACTTCTGGGATAGGGAGATAAGAAAATAATACTTTTTATTCAGCTGGTCCACCATAGCTTGCACATTTCCTAGCTCGTAATAGTAATTTTTAGGCCTTCTATAATCCTCTAGTATTTGAATGTGAATAACAAGAGCAACGATTGCCAATGACCCTGCTGGTCAATCAAGTCTCCGCCTAAAGAAACTTACTCCCGTCGTGGGCCTACCTCTAATGTTCACATACACTGGCATACTACAGTGGCCGTTAGGCGTGCAAAACTCGAGCATATACCTACGACTTGAATTGGAAGCACTTTAAGTCAATTTTTATTGAAGCGCGTTTAACCTATTGTAGTCCCAATGAACTTCATACGACCATTCATCTCATGGCCAGAGTCCTCTATTAAAACATGTGTACATTACGTGTACATTGTTGTGCATAGGTTTTGGTAAAAAAAGTACTCATTGGACCAATCAATCTGCACAAAATGTTATATGTGTCAAGAAGAACCCTTTGCCAATAGCATAATAAAGTTTTAAAAAATTCCAATACCGATTGCCTGAGAAAAAAAGATTTCCGTACACCATATCCATCAAAACGTCACTGGCGCATTGATATGGCCCTGTCAAAGTACAAGTTCTAAACTGACCAGTGAGACCACATTTTCTTAAATATATTATCAAAAAGCATATTTCTGTGATGGCCTGACTCTACACAGATTGAGAATTAATTCCACTTTGGTCCATCCCAGCCATGTATTTACCACAACTTGACATTTTGATAAGCTCTATGTGACTGTGCCACACTTCCGCTCGTGGATGAATACAGGTCTCTGCCCTCATGAGTGTACATAACGAGTGTTTGCTGAATGCCTGCATGTCTATTCGCTTCATACGCATATCTCAGCATGACCTATAAAATGCATTCTCAATTCTCTGCATCGTCATTGATTATTCTAGGCCGTGATATCGTAGAGTGGTTACTCTGAGCTGATATCTACATGAAGTAAACGCATCAGCCCGCAACTGCAACACTTTACTTAGATATAAACACGGAAAATTATTGAATATTACTCGATATTTTGGTGTTACCATTCATTCCTCAAAGGTCGAATGACACGTTACAAAAATCATAAATCAATTATTGTAACTGACGAGGTGGTCAGAAAATACCCGAACTTGTTTTCGATAGTATTACGTGTAAAGTTGGTTGCATGGCCTTCATGAGATCGGTGTGTGGCGTATGATTTCAATAGTTTTACCCTTATAAAAAGGGGGTACATCACTAAGTGGCTTAGGTAAATAGAAATGCAATTATACACAGTGCCCTAATGTAGTTATTATGCATACAAATTTGTTGAAACTTTGTGTTCATAGTATTTGTATACATGAATATTTCTCCACGTACAACGTCAATGTTGAAATTTCTGTTCAGTGCGTACTGGTATTAGTTATAAGACTATTACGCCATTGTAAGTTTTCAAATTCTTTTTCAAAATTCACATTTTTATCAAACGTTGTGGGCCTTTAACGCCATTCGGACTGGATGACAAAATGGGGAGTTATGGAGAGTTGTTTTAAGTACAGGGGTTAAATTGAATAGAAACGACCACTTTTGAAAACAATGTTGACGTAACTACGTGTCAACAGTATATTTCAGAAGCTTAGGGGACTCATGATCTGGTCTTATCCTCTTTCAGTTAGAATCAACAAATCACTGGACCACGGCTGGTCTTGGATGGTGTTGCTCGGATGTTTTTCGATATTCTTCCTCGTCCAAGGAATTGACAAATGTATGGGACTGATCTACCTCGAGCTCCTTGAGAAGTTGGAAGGGAGCGCCTCTACCACGGCCTGGGTCATTGCAATAGCTACTGCGGGCAGGCTCATTGTTGGTAATTATATGGGACTGCCACTGGTTTTAGACGGTATACAAATAGTAAAGAACAGTTACCGAAGGCCGGATTTGCATACGATTTGCGATGTCAATTGTCCCGAGCACTTGTTAATTGCCTTAAACTAAAAACATGACGTGAAATGACATGAGGGTGAAAAGTGATAATGTGAATCTTATGTAGTCCGCTATTTTGCGATAACTTGTTACTAGACACCACAGTGACACGTTACAATTCAAGTAACATCTATGTTAATCAGCCTATTAGACTCATTCACTAAAGATATAGTATATCATAAACAACTATAGTGTCATCAACTGTCATAGAGACATACAGAAGAAAGCAAGCACAAGTGGCCATGACAGCATTTTATTGAACCTTAACACGAAGACTCACTTATTTTGCTTTCAGCCCCTTTCACCAGTGCCCTTTGTAAGAGATTTGGGTGCCGCATCATAAGCATAGTTGGTGGGTTGATCGCCTCTGTGGGCTTGCTGCTTGGATCTTTCCCTATCAGTATCCCGTATGAGTTTTTCTCCCTCGGTCTGTGCTATGGTAAGTATGGTTTAAGTGATTAATACTAAATTGAAGGTAGTAATTGTCTCACCATACGCCGTGAGTCTATGCCGAATAGGTTGCCGGGCATCTCGACGAGGTCTTGGGCGAAATGACAGTTCCACCCGAGCGGTAAATGGTGAGAACATTTATTCTTACAGCGTGAGGCATCAAATTCCAATCTAAAATACTTCAACTAAACATCGAAATGTGATTTTGACAACTTTTTGACTTCTTCAATGTCATGTACCAACAGCTAAAGTGAACCGTAAAGAAGAAACTGTCTCCTTTATTTAGATACGGTAAGTGATTTGTGAGAGTTTGGATTTGTGAGAATGACGTAATTATCGATGCTGTTTCTTATTTCAAATGTTTGCGTAATCCGTTTCTATGATTCCATCTTTCAGGTCTCGGCACTGGGCTCTACTACCCGTGTGCCCTGATCATGACCGTCAAATACTTTGACAAAAGACTTGGCCTAGCTGGAAGCGTCAGCGCCTCAGGAGGAGGCTTGGGAATGATGATTTTTCCGCCACTATTTGATTTTCTCATTTCCACGTTTGGGTTCGGTGGAACACTTTTTGTCCTCTCAGCAATTAATTTACATGTCGTAGTAGTGGCTTTACTCTTTCGGCCTCCAATTATAGTAACGGCCGAGGAAAACGAAGCTCCAATCGAGCAAGATGGTCTACTGAACGGTGGAATTTGTGATGAGTCAAAGTTTCTTTCGTCAGACGAAGGGAGTGACCCGAATGGTGCTAAGAATGATTCTGTTGTTGGAAGGACAATAAAATCACCAACTGTGGACAATCAGGAAGTTTTTATAGCGAAGGCTGCAACGAGAGGAGCAGAACGCAACAACGCGAATATACATAGTTTTTCTCACGGCGCCATTGAAACAGACGATATATTTAATTGTGAGAAAGATACATGTACAAAAAGCATGTGTTCCTGTCCGGATTTAGTTCGTGAATGCTCAACAAACGAAGCTAGTGACGCCTGTATTCAAGTTGGTGAAGGCAAATTCACAACGAACCAATCTGCACAATCGTCAAACGATGATTTGGGCAAAACTTCAGGGAGATGTTGCACCAAGAGACCAGCTTTCCTACCGGACCTCTCCCTGTTGAAATATCCCGGGTTCTGGATGTATCTAGGCCAGACCATGCTGGTAGGATTCGCACAGCTCTCCTTCATGACATTCTTCCCTGCGCTTGCAAAGGAACGTGGTGCCACTCTATCGGACGCTGCCATGCTGTTAACCGTCTCGAGCATCGTAGACATTCCTGCCAAACTTCTCACAGGATTTTTAGTTGATAGAAAGATGATACGGCCACACAGAAGACACGTCTTGAACACCACGATATTCCTCAACGCCATGGTAATATCATTGACACCATTGACCTTCTCTTTCGCGAATTTAGCCGCAGTGGGAATTGCCTTGGGTCTGACGCAAGGGGTTTACATCGCTCAGCTACTCGTGGTGTTTGTGGATATTGTTGGCAGGGAGAGACAGGCTGATGGATTGGGATTGGCCATGTTCTCTAGGAGTATAAGTTTGCTTTGTGGGCCATCTGTTATAGGTAAGTGGCTCATCTTCCTTTAGTTCCTTAATGAAGTGTCTTGGCATCACTGAGCTATGCATTGGCGAGGAAGAGCTGAACTTAGTATGGTAGCGGTCGCTGCACATTACAGTTTCAAATATTTCATCATATTTTGCTGGCTAACTGGTGAAATTATTGGCCTGCACGTATTATGTCTGAGAAGAAATGTGCTAAAACCACTGCTTAGTTCCTATTCTATTGGTCATCACGCGGTGTTATCACGGTGGTGATTCAAATTTAGTAAATCGGTCAAGTGCCACAATAGACCTGCCAGAATCTTTTGTGGCTGGTGGAATTGAGAGGCGAAATGAGTTCAAAGGACTGCCGTTGACCACATTGAAATTTGTGGACATAAGAATGCAGCTTATCTTTTGTATCCCGTTGCCGGTATATTAACTTTAATCGAAACCATAAGATTTAATACTGTCGTAGTTGTGTGAATGTGACTCGTCAACCGACAGCCTTACATATGATTCTGCTACACAGACCAGCTTATTTTCTTGGGGGCATCATGATGGCAACCATCTTCACCGCCAAAAGGCAATGTGAGGCCCGGGAGGTGGCACGAACCCAACAATGCCCAAGGTGTTCATCAGGATGGATTGTCGCCCAATACTGCACCCTCTCATCATTTCACTAGAGACGGAAGGTCAGAGCAGGCCACTTTTCTAAATTTAGTCCTTAGCACCCTCTACATGTTTATCAACACAGTATATACACATATTTGCAATTGATTTTTTTCGCTTAGGTTTCATCAAGGACATCACTAAGTCATACAACCCCTCGTTCTACATGTGTGGTGCAGTGGGAGCGACGGCTGGCTTCCTGTTCCTAATACAGTTCTTCGTCCCGGTCCCCGCTTCGAAGTCGAGCAGTACCATCATAGAGCCATATGAGGATATCAAGCAGGAGCTGAACGTGCCGGGAGAATTGGCCATATCGACTCTATCTTTATAGCAGGAATTCGATGAGGCACATTCGCAAACGTAGCCATCCGGGTGTAGGAACTTTCTCAGGCTACATCACTGAGTAGGGGAAAGGTGGACACGATCAATTTTCACGAAGTCGTCAAATGGCGTGTGCACAATTCTGCTCGTTCAAATTGTCACGTTTCACCCTTTTGTCTTATCCTGACACATTTTTAAACCTATGTCAAGTAGCAAACATCCCTGTGACAGCTAAAGTGACACTTGAATCATGACAGTTTAAAACAACGTTATCCTATGTAATCCTGGTCTGAGACGAAGTTACATCAACAACAGGTAGGCCCATTGGTGCTGTTCCAAGCAACCTGGCGACTTCAATCTCCACAAACCCCGGAGAAAGCATGCCGATCCACCGTCGTTGTGCGCATATCCATCCTTCACCGCCGATAACTCCCCCCGATCGGCCATCAGAAGGGCTGTCACTTTATCGGTAGTCTCCCTGCATTCCCTTCATTTTCCACGCGTCCTCTGTCGCGACAACACTAACATTACACTCACTCGTGGTTGTCGCACGAGACACGCACTGAAAGCCATCATAATTGAAGACCAGGTGTTCAATGAGTAACGGTTCCAGGGATGCTGACCTGACCCAGATGCACAGGGCATTTTGTATAGAAGAAGGGTAACCTGATCCGGAGGTTGGCACTATCAATTCAGGCCGTCATTCAATTACTTTGTGTCGAGCAGTTTGATTGGTCACCCGTTTATGAGGGTGCGTCCGACAGATTACCTGGCAGTAGTTATCGGCGGTGAAAGGAGGAGACTTTAGGACCGATATTCACCACCGATAAGTCGGCATGCGGAGAAAGGGGTGTGCACCTCGCATAGTAAACTCGGCAAGTGGGATAGGTTTGTCAAGTTTATGAAAATACCAGGAAACAGCCATTTCACGAAAGTAGTTCCATCTGGTAACAATCCTAGAATTCTAGCCTGGCTAGGTGTCGTGGTGGAAATGTCATAAAGAGTCAATCGACTTATACCAGAAAAGTAGATCGCTCATTTTCAAAAGAGATGCGCATAAACGTGGCGGTGTGTCACTTTCAGTGAAATAAAGAACGAACAAGTCATTTCCAAAAAGCGGGCTACATACGATTCACGATGCTACTTTTATCCTTACGTCGTGTTTTCAAGTCAACTCGTGACAAGTGAATCATGACTGGCTAGTGGTGGTGACGCGGCCCATCTCATATCGCACCTACATAGTCTAGTGGTTGTGACACTGACCGTCTCTGAGGTTCTTGCACTTGATTGAGCGTCTCCTGACTGTGACACTGTCCATCTCGTCGCCGCACTTACCAACTAATTTCAGAGAGTCTACTGGCAGTTATAAACTTACTGCGGGGTCTCCTGCTTGCTACACATTCCGTCTCGTTTCCGTACTTTCCATCTTATTAGTGTCAACTGGTTGTGACACTGTCTGTCTATATAGTGTCGGCTCTTGACAAATTTATTCAGAATCTACTAGTTGAGCCTCTTTCAGTGTCGGTACATGTAGTATTTACGCTGCGAGCAGAACCATAAAGCTTACTCTGCATGCTAGCTTTAATCAACTCCGAATTATTTCGACTCATCAAATCGATTCTGAAAGTAGACTTCATATCGTCACGGAATTTCTTGCAACCGAGACAGTATAAATAAAAGTTTATGGCGGGGTTTATCATTATACAAGTTAAAGCAATCTCGTATAAAACGTGCCGTAACTCACGTAGGGACGGGTCCGTGTCCTCGAGATATGGATAGATCGCATCCCAAAAGAGGTGATCTAACGTGAAGGGCGTGACGGCTATGGTGAAGACCCAGGTCACCAAGAGAAGCATGACTGTGATCTGCCTATCCTGGCTACGGCGGGACTTGCGCACCGAATCGCTTCGGACCGAATCCGAAATCCCGAGATTCTTCGACTCTTGCCCACGTTTCGTGACGTTGTATACAATTAAGACATTTAGGATAAGTAAACTGAACAATGGCGTGTAAAAAACTAGATACGTTAAGCTGTGTTGGAAGGCGATTTCGTAGTCTGGTGAAACGATGGCGACATCGAAAGGACACTTAAATTTCAAGACGTTCGCCTGCGGATACGCGACCCTAATGAACTGTTGCGCGTTGAAAAGTGCAGCAACCACAGCCATTGCGATAATGCATTTCTTGGATCGACGTGGCGTGCACAGTGTGACGCTTCTTAACGGAAACCCGACAGCTATAAAACGATCCACTGTCATTAAGACCAACGTCCAATGAGAGTTCGACATACTGAAATAAGCCACGAATATAAACTCCTTGCAGAATATATCGCCATTTACCCAAAACGTGTCCGGGGTCAGTTTTAGAAGATATCGCTGGAAGGAATACACCAGTAAAGTAAATGAGTCAAAGAAAGTCAGAGCACGCATGTAAACACATGTCGACTGTCTTGCATATTTTCTAAGAACAAGAAACGATAAAATATTCCCAATTATTCCAATAAAAATCAATGTTGGCGAAACTATCATATTCGTCACAAATATAATGTCATTGAACAGCTTTTGGTGCTCTGCTGGCGGAAGCCGGTCTTGTACGGTTTTTACAGGAGGTGGCCTGTTTGTGGCCCGATCTTGATCGAATATGGCCGTCATATTAACGTCTCTTGTCTGCGCGCTGGTAGAGTATGGAGGACATGCAGATGAGGTCACAGTCGGTTCTAGAATGGGTTTTTTATTGACTCTAAGGCCTCCGTCATTTCAGTGGGATAACGCAGCCGTACCGAGATCGGTTACTTATCAACTCCGTATGGCCAAACCAGTGCGGAAAGACAGGGAACCGGTCTTTTTACGGGTGTGTCAGGTTTGGGAGGTCAAAAACTAATCTAATCATAGCCGTTGCCAGTTAGCAGCAAAATCGCACACATTTCCAAATGTATTTCGTTAGGTCCTATACCGATTTGTGACCAGGTACATCGGTTTATTGGCAACAAACCCTGGCCTGACGATGAAGCGTTCTGGTAAACTCACTTAAAGTAGGAACTCATTCGGGGACTTGGTATCAGAAAAAATCGGGTCATACAAAGAAGGAACAGCGTAATGATAATGTTGCTGTGATAGAAAAATGGCGCTGTTCTGCACTCATTTTTGACTTCGACTGCTTGTCTGATGCTTCGTTTTTACCTGTTCTTCTTATAAGCGAAATCACTACAGCATATTTCAGGAACAGGTGAGAAGCAGGGGAAGGGGTACTGCGAATGGGGCTTCCAAAAAGATGAAGTGATCGGATTCGCGGTTGCAGACGAACCCGCACATCCATACTTTACCATTTGGAAAACAGGGATCTCACTCTATGTTCATCGATTTCAAAATCCCACGCGTGTCGCCAAATGTTACAAAGCACGAAAATATATTGAACCCACTGCTCTGTTAGCACTTTGACGCGTTGCGTAGAGCACATGTCTCTTCAGCGGATAGGTAAGTTATAAGATCCTGAAAATAGAATGTCCTGTACAACAGTTCTTTGGAATGTGATGTCAGTTGCAAGGTGATATCACGAGACGTCCGCCTACTTGAAACACCGTGTCGTTCTTTATGTCACGAATGACAAGTGAAAGGTGACACGTCACATTTGAAAATCATGGTTTGCTAAGTTTTAATAGCATCTAGTTGCAAGTTGTAACAAGTACTGTTTTAGGTAAACCCAGTCTTATGTACAATAGGCCCTTTGGCAGATACACCGGTACCACCTCGGGTTGGGAAAACAAACCATCTTTACAATAGATCTTCATGCTTAAAGACGCCGCCAGACAGTCTCGAGAGACATTTTCTGGCGTCATTTACCGTAAAAACCTATTGTGTAAAGTTTGTTTTCCCGACCCTAGGTGGTACCGGCGTATCTTGCAAATGGTCGATTCGCAAGTTAATACCTACCACGGACAAGGGGAAGATGTCTGTCTGGAATGAAATATTTAGCTTTAGGGTCGGCTTCATATAAAGTTCACGTTTTCAAATGTAACGCGTCATCATTCATATATTATCATTGATGAAAAGATAAAAAAACAAGTCATTTCCGAAAAGCGGTCTACATACGATTCCCGATGTCAATTTTCACCATCATGTCGTGTCATGTCATGTTTTCAAGCCAGAGTCAGTCAATGCCGTGCTCGCAACAAGTGACAAGTGAAACTATGACCATGACAAGTCAGCGTAAAACATAAACCTGATTGGGGATGTGTTCATCACTTACATATCTAGGTCTAAAACAAGCACGAAATGGTTCCGAACCTATAAAAACTTTTACTAAGAAACATGATTGCATCAGATTATATAGAAAGAGCAGGATTAGTATTTCCAATTGTAGAACGATGACAGTGTGGCCGAGTTCAATCCCTGCAGCAATATCCCGCAATTGAAAAGCAATGAACAAAACCACTAGTAAAGCTAGATCGGAATTGGCCAAGCAATTTAGATATAAAACCAAGGAATCCGTTATGTTAATCTTTGTGAAGACTGTTCAACATCATCCCTCTAAGCAGGCAGTCAAGACCCCGTATCCGCACACATCCAGGGAATTTGTTCGCATCACTTTAGGTGGATGAAGAGGTTGTCGTTGATAAAATTCTTCGCCAAATATTTTGCTTCCTGTGATGCTCATAACGATCCGCTTGCCAGTGTTCAAAACATTTTTACCAGCGTTCCAATTTTGAGTTGCAAAATCGAAGTTTTAGCTGCCATGGCTGCCAGAATCCAAATTATTTGTCACAGTATCGTTTGAATGTTAAATCGCGAGATTTCGGAATTTCAGTTTCCGTTAGGTTGAATTTCCAGCTGCTTGACTTTTGAAATCTTAGTTGCTAAAGTTTGGAGTTTCGTCACATTTAGTTTCGACTTCGTTTGCAGCAATTCCCGCAGTAATTCTTCTTGAGAAGCTTCTTTTGTTCTGCATGCCCTCACATGGCAGTCTTATTATGACACGGAGAAGTCCACGGGTTATTATAATGAAACAAGAAGCTACGTATGTTCGAGGTGTTAAACAATGGTTATAATGCTGGACCTTTGACACCACGAATCGCTCCGGCATCTTGAATTCACCGTGATGTTCTTTGATATAGTAGTATTACTCACCGGATTCGTTTTGACAACACAGGCAACGTAATTTGAGACTGACTCTTGCAACCGCCTTTCATTATACTCAGAATTGATATTGATATCTTCGAGATGTATAGCAACCAAAAACTGGTAATTGTTTAGAAAAATACCTTGTAGTGTCGGGTGTGTGCAATAAAAAAGCTCTGAACTTCATGATCAATAGGTACATGTACCAACTTCGATAATTTATTGTAACATATCACATTATTCACAAATTCATGCCAATCATGTAGAATACACTTTATACATTTTTAATTTTAGTTACAAGAAAGATACAATAATGCTGCTGATGCTAGACCGCCAGAGTCAGTCAATAGTTCTTGAAAATAATCCCTTCAAAATACTGTTAGATTGAAGAGTTTTCTTACATTATGGACCTCAAATTGCAGGTTTCGTCTGCAGTTTGAGACAAAGAAGTTCCAATATCGTGAAGATTTTAATGCTTGTTGACTCTATTAAGTGTGTGCTGTATTCGAATTCCAACCCGCGTAAAATCCCCATAAGACTTTTAGTTAAGGTCTTATCAGTTCGTATACATGTTCAACTACAATCTCTACACGATTCTTGTAAGATTCTTAGTTGGAAGACTCAGTAAAACTTCTAAAAATCCTCTTATTAGGATTTTCGAGCTGTGAGATAACTAAACTGTTCTAACAATTCCACTTGATATTCAACAGTGCTGCGGTGTGGAATCTGGTGTCAATGTCAGGCAATTGCGCAATGTCAGGTAACTCGACAACACTCTGTACATCACAGAAGTCCGTGCGTACATGCATTGGGCAGGAATATCTTTGAACTCCAGTCATGTCAGTTGAAAAGCTCGCCAGACCTCATATTGAATAAAGTTCTAAGTTATCGTCTTGATGGTCGTGGTGGTTGCTGACGTCAGAGTCTCGTCGATTCACGATCTCGTGCAAATCCTCCATCTGCACGTGACGATATCGCTCAATCTGCTTCAGTTTACGCTGCCAGTAGAGTTGATATGATATCACTGTTGCAACCAGAACGATTGCAATTATCCCGAAAAAAAAGGTGGCAATGATCAAAGGATGCTTCGAGAGGTTGAAGTGTATACCTGCAATAAGTAGACGACGGAAACTAAAAAAATAGAACACTGAAAATTTCGCCAGGGGATCACATAGCCGCTTTTTATCCAAAATCTAAGACATTGTGAAACAACTAAAAAAGGCAATTTTAATGAGATTTAAAAATGATTGCCTCACTATTTCACTAGTGCAGTAAACTTTTGATAAATGGTCACATGCATGTATGCACAGGTCATGTCGAACAGTACGTCATTAAAAAAAATACAGATGGTGATCTCTGACCTCTTTGACAACTAATCTTCATTTTGGTCGTGTGCAGCACATCGAAATCACTCGGGAAAAATACGTTTATACCGACTTTTCTACAAAAATGCCTCAAGCAGCATGAACACAACTTAGAAAATCTGTTCCAGTCATTGGTTTAACGTGTCGATGAACATGCCTTTTATCTTATTACGGTGCTTTATCAGGCTGAAGTTTTACTCTTAGCTGGTGTTTTAGTAACGGCCCAAACGCGGTTTTCTCTCGAAAACTTCATAACTTAATGATTTAATTCTGCCAAGAATCAAGTGCTGGTTTGGTCACCCTTATGAAAAGAAACCACTCACTTAAACATCCGGCTTCGTCGATATGATCTTTACAATCGCCATATCCATCGCAGCGATCCACTGGAAGGATACAGTGATCTTCGCCCGGGCATGGGAGGTAGCCCGGACGGCACCGCTCGTCATCTAAAAAGCATAGATTGAACGGACGTAAGAGAGGGTTTGTGATGTGTGTGCTGATGCGCTGATCACAACACAACTGGCATTGGTGATATCAATTTACCCCGACGCAGATGGAGGGGAAGGAGTATCACGGCCTTCAGTGACTGGATTAAGATATCATAATATAATTCGTTTATAAGGTCATTAATCCCATTCTCACCAATCCAATGGTACCCTAGATTGCGATAGTAACCGAGGACTACTCTGTTTCCCCTTTGAGTAAAATTTGTTTCGAACCAGTCCGGCTGCATAGTTCCTCGATTTTTCGCAGTGAGACTAAAAAATCGGAGAACGACAATGCTTGAATGTACCCAATGTATCGCAAAATCACTCATTTGAGAAGACAGAAGGACATTTTTCTGCTGCAGTCACGTTCTAGTTTACTTATTATCTATTCATCTGTGAAAAGTTGGTTATTCTGTCTTTAGGAGAAAGAATTTCTGTATTGAAAAAAGAAAACATACAGAGGAATTTTGCGGAGGCCGTCTCGTAACTATGGAAACTGGCTTGACGAACATGTAACCTCGGTCACCACCGGACACCTCTTTGTAAAGTATGATGTTATATTATATACTATCGTTTTATTATGCTGTAATATATCAAAACTTTAGGTGCGCTCACCCGTGCAATTCCTTTCATCCGTGCCGTCAATACAGTTGATCACATTATCACAGCGGCTGAAGTAATTCACACATTGTGGGATCTCTGTGCATTTGAATTCATTGGTCGTGCAGTCAATATCTGACGAAATGAAAATACAATGATACAATCATGTTGCGCCTCAGTAAAAATCCGTTTACTGATTGGCTCACAGGCGTAACGTGTCCACCTGACAATTGCATCTGCGCTGAAAACAGTAACATATGGCCTGGGGGTGGGGGGTGGGGGTGGGGGGTTATGAGATTTAGCACATGCCGTTCTGTTAATTGGTAAGGTTGGCTGCCCATAAATAATGCAAATTAGAACTTTGAACCAGTGCAATTATATTATATAAGAATCTAATATGAGCTTTTAGCAGTGTTTAGTGAAATTTACAAAATAAAAACGCAAGAAAGGAAAAACTATTTTCAGTACTGCAAAATTACGCATGAAACGAAAAAAAATATTTTCCAAAGCTACAATTTACAACTAACAATTTCTTCTTACTGCACCACTTGGAAAGTAAGAAAAATGTTTATCCCTTGATTTAGAGATGTATGGTTACCTTACTATTGCCATTCAAAGGGGCACTAGCTTTGGACTGATCACTATACATCTGCAGAAGTCGAGCTTTGTCTCTTTACAAAGCTGAGAAGGGAACATGTAATCAACTTCACCCTGGGATAGGGTTCTGGTTGATTGCAGCTTGAGAGGGAGGGAGATGAAAGTACGCACCTGCATTGTAACGTATTGTAAAGTTGACCTTCTCTACTCCTTCTGCGCTAGCTGTGGCTGCCACTTTGACTAATATCTCAATATTTTCTTCGAGAATCCTCGGCAGCTGCCCATCGCAAGAATAAGGCGTAGGGTTGCTGTCATATGTCGGCGATATCAGACCCGAAGGGTTATTATGCGCTGATGGAGCTTTTCTTGCATTGTCGCTTCCTGTAAAACAGTCATAAACACTCGGTTTATCACTCATAAGCGAGAAAGCGCTCCGGTGTGACGTACACGTGTCAATATACGTAAGATGTGTTGTCAAAAACGAGCCTTATATATTCTTGGTATTGTGAATCATTCATACGTTTTTGATACGAATAATGTCATACGGTAGCAATTTTTCGTAAATTTCCAATTTTGGATGATTATGGTATGCAGGCGTGCTGAATGTATACATTCAGCCACTGATATATACAACGTAGTTCAACAAGATGCAGGCATGTCCTACCTATAAAGTTGAACAGACAAAAATGCATACAGCTGGAACATATTAGACACGCAAAATTTTAAATCAGCCCCTCCTCCGAAAGCCACACGATTCCAGGCGGGCACATGCGATATGACATTTACTTATAACAGCAAGTGGAACATTTCACCTTCCTCACCGGTGATGACGTCACCACATTTTATGGAGAGAATGACCTAACATCTGAAAAAAAGGTCGCGGATGTCAACTAAAACGTCTTCAGTGTATGGACTATGATTCTTGTTGTATTTTGGATATCTATTAGTCTTTTAGTCATGAGATAAATATTATCATGATCATGTTTTAAGTGGAGTTTTACCTGGCGTTTCGTTGTTAGTGGTTCGACGACTGTCGTCCTGCGGGTCTGCAGTTGATGTGTTCGGAACCTGAGCGCAGTCTGTGTGATCATAATAAATCTGTCTAACATCATCTGAATATCCTATTATACGGAGTGTATCGTCTTCAGGAAGCAAGCTGATATCCTGAAACAAGTCACTTCTTAATAAGTATTACGCAGTTTTCGAGATTTTTTTGGTGATTCCACATAATCATTACATTGCTAGTTTATTTTGCCGTGATTCCGTTAAGCATTAGGTTGCTCTTTTAAACGTCGTTTCGAGAATCACCATGCGATCAAACCGTATCTGTAAAGCGCAGAAAATATACAGTGCAACTGACATTCCGGAACCAACAATAACTGATAAGTGATCAAAAACCCCATCCCAAGTCAAAAGACCCAGAGACAAGATCTTCAGTTCCGTATGCTATATGTAAAACATTGATAAACAATCTCATTACATTCCTCCGGCTATTTCATCAGTGTATTCTGTTATGTTCCAATTCTTACCGCTAACCGGATGTCCCAGTATCCACCCCTGACAATGCTCTCTAAAACGACGCTACATCCATCCTCGCTGGAGTTATATATGCTATTAGGGCCTGAGAGGTAGATAGTCCCTCCTCCGGACACTTTAAGGTTACGGTAGCTTTCGTTACCACATAATTCGTCCAGGTAATAAACTGAAACCAAAAAAAATCATGTAAGAATATATTGCATTTTGCTATATCAGAACGTGCACAATAAACACACGTACTGATTCAGATTTTTAAGGCAGTTTCATTTTTTGATTAAAAACATCAGCACACTTAACAAGCGTTTGACATCTACGGTGGCTGGGAAAGGACATCATGCAATTTTTTTTCTCAAAATAATCTCGGAATTTCGACTTTTTACGGCGTCCTTCACGTCTTCATTCAACTTTCCTTTTCACATTTCCTGCCAAATAAATCATGGTAAGTACCGTATCAGTGCAAACATGGTCTTTTGAGAACAACTAAGTAAACATCTATTAGCCAGAGTTATTGAGTGGCAGGAGTTCAAGCCTCGATTTCGTAAGTCAGAATTCCGAGATAAAAAGTTGGAATTCATGGTCATGGTCAGTGCAGGTGACGATACTGATGGGGACCATCGGTCGATGTTTGAATTGGACGGTGGAAGGGTTACCAGTTAGGTGGACTGCCAGGCCACTGGATTCACTTGTAAAACCTCAACCATACGATTATGGGCATAAACCAAAACACCCAAATAGTACTAATTTTCAGATAAGTGCAAGAATACGTACCTTTTGGGGTGAGATGATTACCCAAGGTTGTCAGGCCCTGGAGCAAAATACATAGTATCAACGAGTAAACAGGGTCACGAAACAAACTCATTTTGAGAGAGAAATAATAGGTTTTATAGAATGTGACGAAACGGGAAGAGTAGATATTTTTTCACCATGGTTTGCCCATGTTGGCAAGATTTGTCATGAGCTGGACTGCGTAATCTTCAAGAGTTCGAGGGGTGCATGGGAGGTTACGATGACCTCAAAGAGCAAACATTGTTTATGCAACATGCAAAAAGATATTGTTTAACATTTGAGATAATGTATATTTTGCCATCTTTCTTGATGAGAAAAGGAACTGATAGCAAATAATTGTGTCTGTTTACGAAATGTTCACCTTCGTCACCTTCGATATGAATAGACTGACCCCGATATCTTTTGATCAAAGTGCATTAAAATTCGATATATTACGCACGCATACAATAGTATATTATCTGTGCTATGTTTCATGTCGGTGCGCTATCCGATCATTTAAGAGGTCAAGCAATTATTGACTTTGATAAGAGAAGTGAAGAGAAAGTGATATATAGAATTTATTATTATCAGTTCGATCAAACCGCCCCTCTTTAATTCTCAGGTGAACAAATAAATCGCTCTCTGTGCACTAGGTGGCGGTTTCTTTGTTGGCGTTATCTCATTTTTAGATCACTATAAATTCGATTATTTAAGACACCCCTGTGTTGACCTCCCCGTTGACAGATTAAGAAAAGGAACGCATAATGCATAGATATCACATAATATAGCTTGATAAAGCCCGACCGCCCTTGGTAGGTTATAGTATGTTTACAATTTTAGTGTACAGAATATAAGAGCCGATGATAATAAAAACCAAGCAAGATACATACTATGCAAATCACTGTCGAAATAAGTAAAGTATTCGGTATTGCAACTCGATTTTCAGGTTGATCATAATGATTATCTCAAAGAATTACCTGACATAGTTTGTTTCGTTTTCACCTTGCATCAATATCTTCGTTGACAGTCATGATCAGTTAATCAATAAGTTATATACAGAGTATCGTCGAAATATTTGACCTGACAGGTATACACAAAGCTTTCAGTGAATAGAAAACAAAATGGCTTGTGGTCGAAGCACACCAGGTTCGTAATCTTTCCTACCTCTTTATTTACTTTAGCTAACATACCATCTGTTGTTAAAAAAGAGCTGCTTTGATCCGGTGTAACGTTTTTGATTGTACCCAATATTTCAGTGTTCCTTACAATGCAAGACGAGTTAACCGTCATGACATTGCGTATAAAAAAATGATGGCCAGTCAACAACTGTTTTGCGTCCTCGTCGGCAGTGGTCTGCGGAGTAACCATCCCATCCTCCAACGGCAACGATGAGCAACGTCAGAACTCTGTGATGGAGATTGCAACTATTTGCGCTTATCAAGGTACATTCCCAAAGGAAGGGATTTACTGACCAGGTTTATGGCACGTTTTTTGTAGCAAAATTTGATTTTTCACAGCATTCGTTCGATTATTTACAACATTCGTTCGATTTGTCACAACATTCATTCGATTTCTCATGAAATTCATTACATTTGTTCGATTCATTAGACACAATTCGATTATTTCATGGACATTCATTCAATTCAATGCAGCTATATTCATTTGATCACTGACATATTCATTCGATGAAATCGAAGTAACATTTTTAATCCTATAAAGTCAACCACGACATTCGTTAATTAACCGAACATACCGCTCGTCTTTATTGCGCACATTCATTCGATAGTGACACACATTCATTCGATTTTGAACACGTCCATTCGATATTTTTGCATACCTTCATTCGATCCTTGCGCACATTCATTCGATTTCTGAACAGGTTTCATTCGATTTTCTAAACTGTTCATTCGATTTCTGAACAGGTCTATTCGATTTTTTCATACTTTCATTCGATTTTCCTACACTTTTATTCGATTTTGCACACATGCATTCGATTTTTCTCCGCGCGTTCATTCGATTCGTACACTCATTCATTCGATTTTCACAGTAAATCCTATTCGATTCCGATTGGTTAATGCTGGCACGTGTATGCGGTTACCTATGTATACAGTGTACGTAGGCTGTATGCACTGGGTGGAGTAGGACACTGACTGACACTGGTACTGGACAGAGAGCCCGGCATCATCAGCAGAGAAATAAATCGTTCCCGTTCCCATCACTAATTAGGCCTACTACTTCTTAGTTTATTACCTTGCCATGAGATTCCCCATTTTTTCGAATGCTAACACGCATTTCTGTCATTGTGGAAGCTGAAGAATCGCCAAGAAAGATCGAAAGTAATCAACAATCTCCGCGCGTCCAGGCGGCTGATGCAGTGACGTCACAAGATGGCACATGACCCTTGGCGAATCGAACGAATGTCGCACATTATGAATCGAATGAATTTCGGGATTAGCTGTTCCGGCATTCGTTCGATTCCACCAGCTGCATTCGATCGTTACAATCGAATGCGATTTGATTTGATTCTATGTATCGTCGATTTGATCACGTTTTGATTCATTCGAAAAAATCAAACAGTTCATTCGATTTATTGTTATGTGTTCGAAAGCGTTTTGCTCATTCGATTTAAGTAGACGCCTATTTGGTGTCTGGGATAATGGTCAATCAAACGTTCTAATCATCAAATTATGCTACATCTAACATGCTATACAGGTTTCACGCTCTATCATTATTCCAGTTTTCTGCACGTGGCGTTATGGCATCGCCTATATCGGCTTCTTCGGCATGTTTCTGATGTATGCAATGAGATTGAATCTCAGCCTCGGTATCGTGTGCATGGTGAAGAGATCAACCAATAGGGAGTCGTCAAATTTGACACTGACCAATCAGACTACGCCGTCGTATTTGAATTTAAATGTTACACCAACAGATGGCATTGTCGAGGACCAGTGTTTGGCATCGATAAGGTCTGACTCGGATATAGTAAGTTACCCAGAAAGCGTTTAAGCAGAAGATTCTTTGATTTTTAAAAATAATTTTCATTGTCAGTTATAGACCTACTCATGGATTCAAATTCGGGCGAGAAACCCACACGAGATCAAGAAGTACCTTGATAGATTTAACAATTTTATTGCACAGGTGGCGGTATTGCTCTATTTACAGCAATGAAAATCGGATGACAGCGTCAAGCTGAATTCGAGACAAACAGTTTAGTATCCGACAGTATTTACCATCTCCGTAAGCATACTATAATTTATTTTTAGGAAGGGACATTCGAATGGCCACGGTCCCTCCAAGGCACCATGCTGAGCGCCTACTTCTACGGGTATATCGTCACCCAGATTCCAGGCGGATGGCTGGCGAAGCGATTCGGTGCGAAAATGATACTATTCCTCGGGCTAACTGTGTCGGCAGCAGGCACCTTCCTTACCCCCTTGGCGGCAAGGACCAGCATGTATTTTGTGATTGCCATAAGGGTTGTTGTTGGGATCGGATCGGTATGTTTTTGTTACACATCATCAGGAGCGTAGCTAGCAGAGGGGGAGGGGACAAATTCCCCTGTAAGTCACATAAAATCTGGGGGTGCATGATTTTTGCCGAAGCAAGACGGTGTAATTTTACAACGCTCCCACCCCCAACCAAAAAGCTAACCACGCCCGTATATAAGATTTTTATGGAAATCTGTCCATTTCTGATCACTATCAAGCAGTTTCTTTCTAGATATATAATGTCAATATCTTTTGCTAGGGTGTCATGTTCCCCTGCTGCCATCAGTTGTGGGCCCACTGGGCGCCAGTCTTCGAGAGAACCAAGCTAGTCTCGCTGAGCTACTCCGGGACCATCTTTGGCAACATCGTCACATATTTCCTTTCAGGTTATCTCTGTGTGTATGGGTTTGATGGAGGATGGCCGTCTATTTTCTACATATCTGGTTGGTAAACATTTCCAAGGCTTTGAATGAGCAAGGCATCAATCGATTTATACATACTAGTTGTCAATCACAGTGTTTTCAGATTCACTTGCTTAGTTATCATTCACCGTTGCCTTGCGCTTAAACAATTGAAGAATGTCGTTTCGACCCGAAACAAAACTCCAGAGTTTTCAACCTTACGGTGTGATATGAATTGGTCACTGCAAGTTCCCAAACGTAAGAGAAGAAGGTCATGAACTGCAAAGCGAAACTCAGTGCTGGACTGTCGGGCCGTTTACACGGGACCAAACCGATCTCGATCGAATCGGATCGTTCTAGACAGGCCTGCCGTGTAAACGCGCACGAATGTGATCTGGTCTAGAGTACATCTACGTCATGACGGACCTAACCAAAATTGCTTACATTTTCGCATTGCTACAATGAAAGACCTAATACAGAAACCACATGTCTGTTGACTGTGCTTTAATAGAGACTGGCATCATGCCTAGTCTCTCTAAGGCACCTATTCCATAGAGCTTTACCCTATACTATACTATACGCGAACAATAGTTTCATGGTCATGCACCCTTTGTGAAGCCATTGTTCGCGTATAGTGTAGTATACCGTATACCTCTATGGGGAAGGTGCCTTTAGGCGGACACAGACTACACACTGTTTAAGGTTCTGGGTTACCAAGTATTGAAGGCAGATGTGGACAAGTTGGTCAAGTAGCTAAACATTTCACAGACAGACTAACATTTAACTCTCTATTTTAATGGAATCCATGCCTCTGCGGTGGGCTACCCAAGAATAAAATCCCCTTGACCTTGATGATTCTGGAGGGAAAATACAAAGATAGCTACTGTTGATATGCTGACAGTGCTTGTCCAGAGGAAGAGAAGGGCAATTTCGATTTTATTTAGGGATTTGATATGCTTGTTCTTGTATTCTTTTGACGTGACATCCCATATCCCTGGTCGATCCTGTACCAGCTCTATGAATTTGAAGGTTTCCGCCGTAGATATGTTACAAGTATCTGCCAGAGCTCCTCTTCTATTCAGTATGCAGGATGCTACTGACCAAATGCCCACTACACAGATCTCCAGCATCTTCAGACACAGGAATGCAATCTGGTATCACTTACAACACCAGAAATAGACCTATTTTGAGGTCATTACCATTGACCAACTCAGTTTAGATACCAACACACCTGTCAACAACAGGCCAAGATAAACAAATTGCTTGGCAAGAATAGAGCAGTCTCCCTCAGCGGCCAACACTTGGCAGAGTACCTCCCCAGTATCAAATTACTTTGCAAAGAAAAGTTTGTGGACCAGACACACTGCCATGGAAGTTACCTGAAGGGATGGTATCAATTAAAACACTTTAGATAGATGGTAGTCTGTGTCCGCCTTTAAAGCACAGTTAATAGAGACTGGCATCATGCCTAGTCTCTCTTAAAGCACAGACAACAGACACCACTATACCCCCTCACACTCAGAAACCACAACCCCTTCCTGCTACTTAATACTTCTTGTTCGATGTACACACTAATACGACATAACGAGACTTACGCCATTCATGGCGTCGTGAGCATCCGCTCAAGTCTCTCTGGTCTGGCCGGGTCTGGTCGGTACCGTGTAAATGGCGCAATTATTTCATAGTGTTTGGTCATAAGCTCCGATTTCAAAATCTGCAAATTGAAAAGTACTCAAATGAACCAAAACCAAATTGGCTTTCAGGAATAGCAGAGGTAGTGTGGCTGGCCATATGGTTAGGACTTGTTTATAACTCACCGAGTGAGCACCCCTGTATATCCGAGGACGAGAAAGACTATATCATAGACAACATTGGCGACTCAGTGGCAAAGACGGTAAATAATTGTACATCGTCATTAAAATCTGATTTTGAAAAGAAGAAGAACGACGACAGACCCAGCAAACGTATGAAAATGGAATTCGTGATATGTTAATTATTGAAGTTTTATTCCCTATCGGCAAAAGCAAATTCATGCATTCATTTTCGCAAACCGAAATTTAGATCCACCGAATCTGTAATTGAGGTAACAGTACGCTTATTATCAAAATCATTGTGATTATGATTAAAATTGTTATAACACTTCGAGTCTTGGCGTCACACGTGCTGATATCTGCTTAATACTCATTCATCATTTTTACAAAACGATTAGCTCTTCTGTCTTTAATAGTTTTGGGATATACTTTTTCTAAGTGATATATGCTTGATTGCCAAACTGCGCGAAAATATCACACAGGAAGCTAAGATTTCATCTTTGCTAACAAATATTGTATTATGTCCTGTTGTCTATCAATCTTATAATTATGTTTCCAACAGAGAGCAGGATATAGGGTCACTGTACACAGGGCGCTGGTGTACAAATGTACTGGTGACCAACTAAATCAACTCCTGGGAAACATATTCTAATGCTCTTTTCTCCCCTGACAGAGTCAACGTGTACCATGGCTTAAGTTTGCCACCTCAATGCCTCTGATTGCCATAATAGTTGCCCACGTGTGTAACAACTACGTCCAGTATACGCTGATGACATGCCTGCCGACTTATATGAAAGATGTCTTGAAGTTTGACATGAAGCAAGTGAGTTGCAAACTTGCCTTACTTGACAGTAAGGCAGGTGGGTAGTAATTACGAAGGAATTCGTATTTCTTGATCTATCTTACGAATTCATATTGACCAGAAAAACATCAATCGTCTTTCTTCAGGGCTTGAAAAGGAGTCATTCCTGACTTCTGTAGCGGGCAGTGCTATCTCCTTACCGACAAATAAGAAAGATAAAAAACGGAATTCAAGCTGAAATGTGCATAATTTACACTATATATGGGCATGGTACCTTCCGAATCGCATTGTAATTGTCATCCTTTGAATTTCAGAACGGTTTGTTTTCCTCGTTGCCCTATGTCACCATGCTCATATGCGCCATCATATTCGGCCAGCTTGCCGATTGCCTCCGAGACAGGGGGATCCGAACAGTCATTGTGAGGAAGGTTTATCAATTCCTAGGTAAATTGAACTGTGTACGATCCGAGATAGAGGTACATCATTATCAGAATGAAGCCATGTCATTGAATCTCTTAACCGTTCAAGGAACCCAAGACGAAGTCATGTCTCTTTGTAGACATCTAATTAACCATTTCCAGGTCGAAAATCTCGATGAAATTATTTTCAGATGCCGAGTTAAAATTTCATTCAGTTTGTAGCCGCGCATGTACATCATAAGATTCTATGAGGAATCTTATTTGAAATCTTAACTAAGAATCCTGCAATAATCTTGTAACGAATGTTTGAAACTGAATACATGTAAAATGTTATGTAAGAGTATTATAAGAATCTTATCGTGAGTCTCACCTGGCACACCTTATAGTGAGTTTTCGCAAATCCCCCGAAACATCAACGTGAACGCCTACCTCATTGTCCGACATCGTTATCATGGGGTCGAACAATGAGATGGGCGTTGACGCTGGCGTTTCGGGGATTTGCAAAAGCTCCCTATACGACATCCTGTAACGCCGGTAGTCACACGAGTGAGGAGTTTTATACTGTCCCAAGACTGCACTTGTTCAAACGGGCCAGGGGCAAAGGGGTGGTAATGAAAAAAGACGCATTTCGACCGTGCACATAGTTAATACATTTTGTTCATGATCAGAATGAATAAGGAACAGTCACCAAGACATTTCATGCACCGACCAGCCAGAGACAACAGCATGGCCAATCATACATGATACAAAGCAAGTAAGTCGGGAAGACGAAGTAGATGTACGGTGTCCTATAAATCAGTAATTAATTCGTTGCAGCCTTCGTGCTCCCCGCCATCTTTCTGATCGCCGCAAGCTTCGTCGATTGCGAGAGGCGGATGGTAGCAGTGGGCCTACTCATAACAGCCGTTGCGTGCTCGTCCTTGAACAGGTCGGGGTATGTAGTTAATCATCTAGATATTGCGCCAAGATACGGTGGAATACTCTTTGGAATCACTAACACCTTCGCTACTATTCCTGGGATGACCGCACCGATTGCTGTAGGACAACTCACGAGTAACGTAAGTCATATCATCCTTTTTAGTAGACCGTAGTTGTTGTAGTCGTTAGAGATAATCAGAAATGTTTTCTTCAGTACATTCCGTGTTGCAACTGACTTGCACAGTACCGGAGTCTGACAGACTCTGACTGTACTAAAGTTGTGATCAATTTCTTTTTGAATTGACAGAACAGTTATTTCGGATATTGGCGTTACCGTGGTTACCGGTTTTAATTATGATTAAGTACCTTTTTTCAATTACAGGGTACCCGTGAAGAATGGCAGGTCGTCTTCTACATATGCGCCGGCGTGGCGATATTTGGGGCCATCTTTTATTCCATCTTCGCTGACGGAAAGGAGCAGTCATGGGCTCGAGATCAAAGGTCAGAACAGGAAATCAGTATGATGGAAAAATAAGATAAAAAGAAATAACCTCCGTCAGTCAATAAAATCCTGTCCATCAAGGATAATATCGGACTTTTGTCGGATAAATCAGGAAAAGGCTAGAGAAACGGTTAAGGAGGCGGAAAAAGCCTCCTACTAGTGATACTAGTAAAACCGTTTTTTATTTACGGGAGTGGAAGACACTAGTGTTTGATAATGCTGATTTCTTTAGTTGTAATTTTACAAGCTAATCCGGTGGCCACTTGGAGACGAAATCGAGAAAGATAAGCGATCCAAGTTAGGGCACTTGTGGCGTTTTGTTTCCAAACGATGCACATGTCGAGTAACAAAGACGAGGGTGGAGTGTTTCCCACGCAGCAGGAATGTGGATGAGGTTAGTTTCGGCAGGTATATTCATATAAATAATTGTCAAATAAAGAAATATCCGACCTGACCTGTTTTTTAGCTCTTGAAAAATCTTTGATTTTTTTTCGGCTTAGCAAATAATATGCACTCCGTAGAGGTTTTTCAGCGAAATGAAAGGAGGTTTTTCACACTAATCTCAAAAACCGTCTGGGGTTTTCCATTTCACAAAAATGCTCTACGGGGTGTACATTTGTGTTGGTCGAAAAACCTCTAGTAGTTTTTAAAAACCTCAAAAACCCTTATTTTGAAGAGTGTACAAGGCCAGTTGCAGCTTTTTATTTCTTGTTCCTATCATTGCTGGAATTCACTTGGTAATTGGTACATGGGATACATTTCCCAGCATTGGTGAAAATGAATCGGGTTGAATGTAGTACATATAACTAAATGAAGGGTGTGTTTATATCTATAAGTAAATTGACCTTATTAAATAAAAGGGAGAGTACGTTAAGGGAAATTCGAGGTAATGATCGAGGTAATCTTAGACCCAACACCTAAGTGATCTGCTAATTTTTTGGTTACGTAGCCAGACCTGATGAATTGGAAAATCACAGGCGATATTGACACAGAGGAACTCTGGATCCAAAATATTGTTGTGATGGCAAGCCGGAATGTGCAAAGGATATTATAAGTTTTCTCAACATCTTCATGTAGCACAATCTCATATCAGTCGATTAGTCTACGTAAGACCACAAGGAGAACGGGTATGATTTATCAATACTTTATGGGGGAAATAGGGACATTGACCAATAGAGGACTGGCGAAAGGTTGTTGGTCAAGCAGAATGAATTGTCGGATGTTGTTGGTAAGGCCAGACGCAAAAAAAGACCACGCATGATCGAAACGCAGATATCTCTTATTATTTATAACTCCAGAATTGACGGCTGCTCCGTTTCGTTACCAGCTATGAACACGGAAAGGAATATCTCTTTGCTTCAGTTACTGGTGAGGCAGATGACACACATTAACATTTCGGCATTCGAAAACAGAAACCATGAGTTTCATTATACTGACGGAGCCAAACCATTTCAAGATCCCTTTAAATGACAAGTACTCACTTTTCGTCGTTGTCCCGTGAGAATATTTTGTTTATTTATCGATTTCATTACATCAAATGTATGTAGCTACTGTGTGGTTAAGACCACCTAAAGTGAACATTTCATTAGCTGGCGACACAACACTAGTATGATTAACGAGACAAGACCACAATTGATTTTTTAAGCCTTTTAGCAGTTACATTGTCAATGTTTGACCGCGACGCATCAAATACTGCGTGCGGTTGTGAATCTGAAATTTAGATTATGTTATTCCGGACAGTCGGGCAAGTAAATGGTGAAAAATAAACTGGTAGTTGACCCCGGAAATTTTTTGATAATCGACAAATTAGACAGACTTTGATATTTCCACTCTTTTCTGCCAACTGGCAGAAAAAACTCAAAACACGCCCCCTATTACCCAATTAGCAAAATTCGAAATTAATTTTTTCATCAAATAATTTCTTCATATCTGTAGACTTGCCACAGCAAATATTTTTTCAATACCTCTCCAAATATGTACTTGAGAGTTAAAAACATGCACTCGTCTAATTGATAGGCCTCGACCCTCCAACCTATGAATATTCATTAGTGGTCTTGTCTCTTAATAGTCAATATATAGTGGCTGGCGCCATTTTCGATTCAGTTTGACCTTCGAGCACCGCGGGCCTGCGAGAAATCGTCTTGACGGATACACTGACGAAAGCAGATGTCATATGAAAGAGCACGGTAGTTTATTTACGAATAAGATTGTCTATTTGCTAGCTGTATATTTGGTCGACGTGTCTTTGTATATTCACAGTGCGAACCCGCTTGGCTTATTCATATTGTCAGTGTTACTCGGTCGACAATTAACTGGAAAAAACTAAATCTTCGTCCAGTCAAACTCTTATTTTGAAGATTACCGAGTTTGCATTTCAACCCGGACGCCCAAACTTCTGTCGTTCAACCGAAAGACAATCAAGAAACCCCATGAAGGCCTCCGCACACTTACGCGTAAATCGGAACCACTCCTTTCCTTAACCCTCTTCATATGTAAGTCGTCCAGACTAACGCAAAGTTTGCATTTCACCCAATTACCGCACCTTATGTCGTTCAACTGAAAGACAAGAAAGAAGCCCCAAGACCTAACCCTTGTTCATACGATTTTCTCCCGAAACTAAAGTTCGGCTTCACTGCCTGAATCATTAATATCAATATCGTAGATCCCATGCGCTTTGTATTTTATTTGTCTCTTGTATTTGATTTCCCTGTCCTGTCTAGGTCGATCTTCTTTTGCCCAAGGCTGCTCCTCCCCGGCAGCGAAGATAAGAAAGACGATTGTGCCGAGTAGGTAGACGGCGCCGCAGATATAGAACACGATTTGCCATTCCTCTCGAGTCCCCTGGAAGATAAATTGTTACAACTGCTTCATGATTGCTTTACTCTTGCATTTGATGGTGTTGACACAAACGAATACTTGCACAAACACCACTCTGGTCATACTTCGTAGGTACACAGTGGCTTGTCGCAGCACAAATGTTTGAATGACTGAGAAACGGGGCTGGCCAAGGCCACACACGCTTTGGAGGACGCGCAGACTTACGACAACGCCCATCTCTTTGCAAATAATCCAAAGGGACGAATCCAAGCAGCTTCCTGCTGGTCCATGACAAAAATGTCAAATCAGGGAAGGATACAGTACCAACTTCAAATTTGCAGTGTCACTGGCAAATAAAGACTTACATTAGTTGTTAATTGTCCAACGATGACAGGAGCAATCATGCCAGGAACCGTGGCAAAAGTATTGGTCAGACCCATCAGAATGCCAGCAAAGCGTGGTGCTATATCCAGGTGGTTGACTACATAACCTGAGCGGTTGAAAGATGAAAATCCTACTGAAGCCACCAGGAGGCCTACAGCTGTCATACGGGTCTCACAGCTCACGAAGCTGGCGGCGACGAGGAAAGCACCGGGCAAGATCGAACCTAGATGCGGGAAAAAAGACATTTTAATTGTAGATTTGCATCTTTTAGCCTTTATCAACCTGCATCATTTTGACAATGTGGTCGAAGTTAATTTCATTTCGAAGTATTTGACCTGATTTTCTCTTTGTTACTAGCGTACTCAAATAGCCTGAAATAAGTTTAGAAATTGAGAATCCAACTACCATTCGAACTTGGTTTTCTGTATTTCCTTCCTTGATGTCATAATAATAATTATGAGATCTGCTTGTGCCAAAAGTTCTTAACCTTCAAGAACTAAACCACACTACTTTTTTGCACTCGTTCATGGATCCTGATTGCGATTTACGTATACATCAAATACCTGATATACCTAGCTGTCATGTGGTACCATGGTTGATTGGTGTCCGAATGAAGTTAACTTAAGTTAAATTTGCTTAGCATGAAATAACAATAAAAGCAGGAAAACTAACCCAGGGATTGATAAACCTTCCTCACAATGACTGTCCTGAAGCCCCGCTCTCTCAGGTTGTCGGCGACCCAACCGAAGATGATTGTACTGACGAACATGATCACGTATGGTAGCGAGGAATATAGACCATTCTGAAAACCAAGATAAAAACATGACTTGCTCATCAAAGGAAACATGACACACTTTTTATTGTGCTCTTGATATCATGGATCAGGTTTGAAGTCAGATAATGATGTCATACTTGCAGTAATAGTATGCGACACCGCCTGGTCAATACCGTATGACTTGTATTCTTTTACACGTTCATATAGACGTGTTTTTTTTCTGAGCTCACTAATATTTACCTGTTTCATATCAAACTTGAGGACATCCCTCATGTAAGTCGGGAGGCAGATGATGATGGTGTACTGGCAGTAGTTGTTGCAGATATGAGCGACCAGGATGGCCATTAGCGGAGGCGACTTGAAAAACGTCAGCCAAGGAATATTTTGATTCTGAAGAAGAGAGATCCTACTGTTCACAGTAAAGATCAAAGACCTATGTTGAATGGGCTTGATGAGGTGAGAGCCAAACACTCAGGGTGATCCTTAGCGTGAATCCTAGGCCTTTGATCTTTTATGCCTTATGTAGGGAAGCCCTAATATTTTTCACAGGTTTTCTAGAAATCCGACCTTTCAGGTAAACTCGGAAATGTCGGACCTTTGTCGGATAAATCAGGAAAAGTTAAAGAAACCGTTAAAAAGTCAGGAAAGCCTCCTACTTGTGGAGAGTGCTGAATACACTAAAAAGCTTATTAAGTGCAATGTTTTTGACATTTACCGCCCTGTATCACTTGTTCCTGGATGAATTTCGATGAAGTATTTACTTTATTGTTTTTCGTGTATCTTCGCAAGTGCGCCGGGCTTCTTTTTAAAAAAAAATCGACCCAGGTACAGACCTTCCGAAATCATCAAAAGGTTCCAATTTGCAAATCTCTAACATAGACATTGTGTTGTGTCCCAAAATTAGATTCAACAAACTTGGAAGAAATTGTTTTCGTACCGCAACCTAAAAAAAAGGTGGACCTTTACTTTTGAAAATAAAAAAAACTATCATAAAGTACCTTCTCATGTTCTGCTACAGAGCCAATTTCCTTAATGATATAGTCTCGCTCCTCTTGTTCTATGAATGGGTGGGTGGTGGGCGAATCGTAGACCAAGATCAGAAATAGCACCAGCCAGACAATTTGGAAGATACCTGGAGAGGATAAAAGATGGAGGCAGATTTGCATATGTACTAAACGACATTGAGTAAGATTCAGTAGAACGTCTCTCTAGGGGATTCTTGTGACTGACAAAGCTGTCCTTTATAGGGACACCCGCTATGTAAGAATAACGCCTACACTGTAAGAATAACCATATACGTCATAACATATAACCATACATTAACCATATACCAAAGGATAACGCAAACCATTTGAAAATAATGCTATGCAAGAATAATTGTCCGTTGGTCGAATCGAATCGAATGACGGGGCAAAGTTTTCTTTAAAACTTTTTTTTTCAATTCAATCTGGATTTGATGAACAATTATTGATTCGTAAACCAGGTACTCCTTCCTACCTATGATGTAAAATATAGATGGCCAACCTCCGTCGAAACCATACACGCAAAGATAACCGGATATGAAGTAAGTGACGATGTTTCCGGTTATTGAGCCTGAAACAAAACCGACTATATAAAGGCCTTTTCTGAGCGCGCTTTCTCACTGGAATTGGATTAAATTAAACGTAAATGTATTAGGCAGTTGCTACTCTAACTTTACTACACTCGCCCGTGGAAGATGCAAAACCAAAGCGGTCAACTGGTACAGTGGGTTTAAGACTTCAGACAATATGTTTCAGTTAATTCTTGGAGGTAGTTCAACAAGGCCGTCCAAATTTTGTGGCTCCTACAGGAAGATCAAGGATGACAGTGTCAACCTAAATAGCTTTTCTCCAGTACCTGAATAACAAACAGACACCAATTTGGTTCTCTCGTATACGGGCGCCCATCTTGACCATAGCGTATGGTATGCGGGGAAGTTGACGCCCTAAAATAAAATATTGATTCAAAAGCATTTCGTCAAGTATAATTGATAACATTGTGCCAAAGCAAAATCTTTGTAGTGTTCAACTTAAGCCCCCCCCCCTGCATGTTGTCACAACGGTCATTGTGTAGACGACTTGATAGCACCGATTATTACAGCCTACCGCACTTAATTTTTTCTCTCTCACGAATTAGGGAGAGAAACGTCCTTTCCTTTAACTCCATGATATGTCCAACCCCGTTCATGCGCCAATGGACCAACAAATGGTGTACCGCCACATAATGTGATCCGTTGATGAAAATAAAATAACATTGAATAACTTTGTTTACGAACCGATCCTAAGCCACAAATGACTCTCAACACCAACACGAAATAGACATTCGTCCTAGCCGCCAATGGGGTCAGTAAGGTGCACAGGCCTGAGAGTCCGAGACCCACAGCAAGCACCAGCCTTGGCCCGATTCGGTTAGCCAGCCACCCGCCAGGAATCTGAGTAACGATGTAGCCGTAGAAGTAGGCACTGAGGATGGCGCCTTGGAGAGAGCGTGACCACTCGAATGTACCTTCCTGAAATATTTCAAGTGCAGGAGCTAAATCTGCATATCTGTGAGGGACTGTAAAGACTTATCTTCTATATCGGCCTTGTTGCCAATTTTTCTTCAAGATTGAAATGAGTATCATATAAAAAAGAGCATGGGTTCGGTTAGGACATGAAATTTCCATCATTTTAAAATGAGATAGATAAAGCCTAACGGATTCATAAAACTTTCGTGAAAACGCAATCTTCATACATGTTTATATGCCACACTCGTCTATAAAAAATTCAGGTATTACTTATTAAAAATCTTCGCGAAAACTTACAACTTCAAACCGAGTGTCATTCCCCGCCTGGTTAACGCATGCGCCATCGAGACCCGTTGTGGTAGTTCCATTTACGTCAATTGTGTCATTCAAAAATGGAAAGGTTTCATTGGTTGCTGTAGTCGAATTCTGATTGGCTGCTCTTTTGACCATACAAACGATTGCGAGGCTCAGGTTTAATCGCATCCCATACATCAGTGTATTTCCAAGGAAACCGATGTAAGCGATTCCATAGCGCCAGTTGCAGTATCCTAAACGAATGTAGTGCGCTTTAGTTTTGAAAGGAGTGTTGTAAAGGTGAAGTTTGTCATCGAAAACTGAACAAAAGTGCCTGTTTAAGCGTTTTATGTGTGTAATGGGAGTATCAATAAGGTAACGTAACTGAAATTAGGTAGAGTATAACGATCCCCGTATTCGGCATCCTGGTCCAGCAAGAATGGGTCGGGCTGTGATGACCATAGCAAAGACATTATAACAAAAAAGGTTATTCAAGGACAAAGTCCTAACCAGAATCTAGGGATTTTTTCGCTTTAGACACGTCAAGTTCGAAGTACGTTCTATGAACCCAAACTAAAGGTAGCGAATACAAATATCTAAGCCAAATCGCTCAGTATTAAGGGAACCTGTTGTGAGTAGGTTGTAATTTGACTACACTATCATAAACTACTAGGTGCATTAATACAAACGCAGGCAACACTAAAAAAATGCTTACTTGGTTTTCCACCTTGACACGTCATCCTTCCCTCGCCGTGTTGTTACAAAAAAGGTTAAATTAGGACCGCTGCTCCAGAAAACCTAATACATCAGCGTCTTATGAATGAAGGTACATTTACATTGGTATCGTCGATCAGACAAATCGATGGTAAAAGCACAAGAAATATATTGCAAATCTAAAAGTTTCTAATTTCTGTGTCCTTGTTCCAATTCCTCACTACATCGAAAATACATTGATAATACATTCTTAAACAATAGCATACAGTCCAGTGTACAGTCACTTAATAGGTATCGAAAGTGACTCTTATCATCTTGTTGATTGACAGACCTATTGCACATTGATTGGCCTACAAATGACCAGCAGTGATTTTGGATAGATATATCACTACAATTGCAATCAAACTATTGATTGATGAACCGATAACATCAACACCACTTCACCCGATGATCTAACGTACCGTTAGATGGCGAGCTCTATGTTCGGCGAGCGGCTCAACCATCTTTTCAAAAATCTCAAAATCTCATATTTTCAAAAATCTCAAAAGCCATTCTTCCATTAAGCCATGAAACATTTTAATAACTAGCATATACCGTGGCGCGGGCTGTTCGAGGTATAAAAATCGGATTGTGTGGGTGTTGGTATGTTGTGGGTTTGGTGTAAATGGGGTGCTGGTTTGTGAGTAACACTTTTTTCATGAGTGTAATACTTCTTGAAAACGGAACTAACCATGTGCATGATGTACAGGCGTCCACAATGCTAAACCAATTCTCGGAAAACCAAGATGGTGCAGACTGGTGATGACTCGATATCAGCCAGCGATTAGCGCCAGAATGGTTTAAGTTACCGGTGTGTGCGTAAATCTTGTCTCCCATTGGGAACATTCCACTGTTTTCTGTGTAAAATGTCTCCAGTGTTGTTGTTGTTGCTAACAGTAAACTATGATGCGGCCTTACTGGAATCCCCTACTTACTTATACTTCTAATAACAACAACAAACAACTACTGCAACTACCAAATACTGTACATTATGTGATCATGAAAACTGGACTACAAAATGATATTGTCGCAATGACTTTATTCAAAGTACTCAAACATACCTATTAACCTCCCTTGTGTAAAACTACATCATGTCAGTTGATAATGGATGACAGTAGAGGTAAAACCAGGCTTATTAAGGTGTTCAACGCTCAGTGCAGCTCGTCAATTATAATAGTGATTTAACCAGGTCACTGACGTTCTTTATAGAATCGGCAGTGAGTGTGAATCTTAATGATTCTTCATTGCCTTTTTCAGCTAAGTCGAGATGGATTCGTCACCTGAAGGTATGGAGGGTATAGTGTGGTGGATTTAGTTTTCTTATGGACCTGATGGCGTCTTATCTCAAGTACTGCGCATGTTTACCCGGGCTTGGAATCGAAGAGAATATTGATATCAGCGCGGTTCCAATCGAAGTCGGCCCTGGCGAATACAGGCCAACAGGAACTGACCAACGTAGATCTGATCATGAAATAGGAATTATTAGAAAATACACTAAAAAGCTCGAAAAAATTAACTGATATTATTTCAGGAAATATTTACAATCATTTCAAAAGGTGTCAGTATTGTTTGCATAAAGTCCACTAACAATGGAAAACATGGATATTATAAACAGTGTCATGTAAATGTTGTTTCCATAAAGTCTACCAAACAATGGACAACATTGATGTTATAAACAGTGTAATGTAAATGTTGTTTCCATAAAGTCTACCAAACAATGGACAACATTGATGTTATAAACAGTGTAATGTAAATGTTGTTTCCATAAAGTCTACCAAACAATGGACAACATTGATGTTATAAACAGTGTCATGTAAATTTTGTTTCCATAATGTCTACCAAACAATTGAAAATATCACGTGGTCTTTATACACTTGAAAATATGTCCCTCATTCTCTATTGCAACACAAAATTAAGTATTTTGGTATTTGTGGTCGTTTGTTAAACTGGCTCTCAGCCTATCTTACTGATAGGTCTCAAAGGGTTGTTATCAATGGATCTGAATCGACCCCACTTGATGTCATTTCAGGTATGCCCAAAGGCCCGTATTTATCACGCTACTTAAGTCAAAGTATGGTGCCTAAGTAGGTACCTGAGTTAAGTACGATACCTTACCTGAGTATACTACTTAGCTATGTAGGTACTTAAGTCAATTTATGAATTCCAACTTAAGTATGGTACTTAGCTCAGCATGGTACTCAGAGCTTAGGCATACCTAACTTAAGCTGCTTGATAAATACTGGGGCCCGTATCAATTAAGCTACTTAAAGTCAAAGTATGGTGCCTAAGTAGGCACCTAAGTTAAGTACTATACCTAAGTGGAATTCTCCAAGCTGCTAACCTAAAGTATCGTATTCAAATCCACCCTTAAATGTAAGACAACTATCGGGGTGTCCTAAGTCTAAGTGTGTTGGCTTTTAGAACATGAATTCTAATCATTTCGTAAAGGAAGCTACTTCGAGATGGCTGCGTTAATGCTGCTTGCGCAAATGGACATTGGCGGCGCGCTATGAGGCGGGAACGTGTATTTCGGGAGACAGAGTGCATCCATTGGATACTTACAATGATCTTGAACTTTATCAAAGATATCGGTTTGATCATGGTACTATTTTAGCCCGTGCGTTCATTGCCTCTGTGATTCGAACCCATGCTTGGTGCTTTTTCTGAGATGTGACGTTGCTGCGTTTGGTTGACTCTGACAATTACTGTACGTTTGTCAGCTTCTGCCATAGTGAGACGCCGGCAAAATTCTAGTCACTCTCGCGGAACTTCGCCTTTTCTTTTAGGAGGCACTTTTATAGGTGGGTTGTCACCTTTGTGTTCCTCCTTTTAGACACTAATTGTATTGTAATGATGTGCTACGTTTTGTTCTTGTGTTTTATGCATTGCTTTGTTTTATAAGTTGTACACATGTTTTACATTTATCTAGTCTAAAAGTATTGATCAAATTAAGAATTTGTGAATGCTTCGGTTCTAGGATAATATATTTAAATATGATATATATCTACAAATACGCCGCGCAGGCTTGCTGGATAAAGCGTACATACATTAGTCAAAGAATGTCTCTGCGACATGAACGATATACATGTATTACCCTGCAAAAGTCTACCAAACAATGGAAGCATTCATGTTATAAACAGTGTCATGTAAATGTTGTTTCTATAAAGTCTACCAAACAATTGAAAATATCACTTAGTCTTCATACGCTTGAAAATATCGATGACAGGATTTGTGAATGCATCGGTTCTAGGATTATAGATTTAAATACAGTATATATCTACAAAATACGCCGTGCAGGCTTGCAAGGAAAAACGTTCGTCAAAGACTGTCACTGCGACATGAATGATATATTGCCCTTTACTCATCGGATTGTTCATTCTTCGTAAAATAACTCATTTTTGTAAACAGAAACCATGGTGGAATGCCGAGTTTCGCGAACACTGGATCATATATGAGAAATCAGAGAAGGATTACTTAAAATTACACAAAACGATAGGGTTGAGAATTCTAAAACATCTCGATTTATAATGAACCGCAGTTTACAGTGTAAATGCACTATGCGCCTCGTTTTTTAATTCAGCGGTTATGGTTAGACAACCACACCCCCTTGGGTTCGTGCAAAATATGGAGGCAGTCAAAAGCATTTAAAACCACTTTATTCGTTATTTAATTTGAGATGTTTTAAAATAGAAATTGATACCTCACTGTCGGTACTGATCGTCTCACCATGACCGTTTGGGTGGAGCTAAAATGTTTTTGAAGTAGGCCAAAGGTTCATCGCAATTTGATTTCTATGGCACGCCTAAGCGGAATAAATGTAAGACTTGAAAATACAATGCAACATTTTGAAATATATTGCAACCCTTGGAAAAATATGCCAACATTACAAAAACTTATGTCAATATTTCAAAATAGGTATCAAGAAATTTGAAAATAAATTGTAACATTTCCTAAAAATGTAGGTCAACTTTTTTGACAACCCTTGAAAAAAACATGGCAACATTTTGAAAATAATTATCGCAACATTCACGTCACCAAACAAATTTTCTTCCGTATCGGGCTTTCTAAGACCGGAGAAAATCAATTGGTGCGATCTGGTGATTCGGACCACGCACTCGAGCAGTCTCGTAATTTCATGTATAGCGATAGCAAGTGCACCTACAGGAGTCATGGAAAAAAGATACCAAAATGATCGTATCATTCACATATTTCACGCTTATCTTCTACGTATTTTTACCAAATGATATTTAGACCAACGTACACTTGTATGGTAGCCCCTTGTTTTCTTTATTGCCGGTGTTCTGTTGAGGATCATACTTATAATTTGGGCGCTGAGCCATAATATCCTTTGGGATCATCAGTATCATTATCTAGCCGTGTCCCTTCCTTCATCACTGCTTTTAGGGTCCAGTTGATGTCTGGTAAAAGTAGCTCACTTGAACTTCGGCTCCCTTTTCCGACTGAAATCCCAAAATACAACGTTATGCATAAAATTAATTTATGATTCATGCATGAAGTACAGCACATTTTAAATCGATGTATGTACAGTGCTTACGGATACTCTTCAGAAGAAGAAAGTTTTAGACAATTAAAATACGTTCACTGCATATTTTGCGTTTTGTGCCGCTCTATCCTTTGAAATGTAGGGTAATACGAAGTAAATGTAGTATTAAGTAGGAAAAAAAAGGATCATTGGCCCATGTGGCCCTCTCTAGCCTGTTTGTCCTTCTTTCGAATGGTCAGTTGATGGAAGACTCTTATTTGTCTGTACCTCGTCCTAAGATTACAACTAACAAATAAAGGAACCAGAAGGACACCTCTTGGAATCGGGATGAATTGACTCATTCTTTTCTAACGGTTATAATATCATTCGCCAAATAATGCCATGACGAGAAAAACTGGAAGAAATATTTCTGTTGTCATGCATATGGTATATATGAGGCCTTAAAACTAAGTAAAAAAAGCAACTGTGTTTACTTTCTTTCTACATATCTAGCAATATGTCTATACAGTTTTATATTAATCATGGTAATCGGTATGCCGTACACCTTCGGAGGGCGATTATCTTACATGTACAATATCAATGCAGTTTGACAATGTTTCTGTCTACTGTAGTTTCACATTTAGGCCATTGTACGATTACTTACCAACATCACCAGTTTGAACACTGTATCCGGGTTCTTTCGTTCCTGGTTGGTTGCTGTCTTCAATGTCTGACCTGTCTGATGACAGTATTTCAAGGTACGTTTTCTTGTTCGATACTAACCAACGACCTGAAAATTTCAAGAAAAATTTGAAGACGTTTTATTAAATATTTTGCGCAGTGATCCGCACACTGATCAAACATGTAACGTAATATGGTTGCATGAAGTAGTAGAGAGAGAGAGAGGTTTCACCCCCTTGGCTTTCCCTACCCTGTATCTCCTTCTTTCGAGTGGTAAGTTGATGTTTTACTCTCAATTGCGTGTACCCCGTCCTAAAATCTGAGGTTACAAGCAACACGATTGAAAACTGAGAAGAACAGGAATAGACTATAGGGCCGGCAATGTAAGAATACATAGCAACATCACCAGTTTGAACACTGCATTTGGACTATTTCGTTCCTGCTGTTAAAGTCGATGATTCGTAGTTGGTGTTCAGTAAGGATAAACTTCCTGAAATTTTATATTGCAAGTGTCAGACATTTTAGAACACGTTTTCCAGTTTTCTGTGTAAAATGAGAAGGGGTATACCACTTGTTGCCTGTCTGCCGATTGAACCGCTTTAAAGGTCATATATCAAGGTTTGAAAACATGCTTGATACTCATGAAATATGTTGAGGGTTAAAAAAACAAGATCCCAGACATTAAAAAAATTCGAATAATAAAGTCATTATTTAGTTATTTCAATTTTCAATTTGAAACTATTTGAATTTCCCACCACACACAACTTTAGATTAGTTCCACATGTGGCCGCTAGGGATTTTTTGATGACGTAGGTCAGGTCAGTCAGAACAAAGCAAGATGGCTTCCGCATACAGTTCAGAGAGTGAGAGCAGTGAATTTGAGGATGTTTTGGTCGATACAGAAGGATATTTAAACGTTGAGCCATACATGTTCGAGCCATTGATATTGATATATTGATAAATTAGAATTTGTGGTTAATCAATTTGCATGGCACTGTGAGACCTGCCGATATAGCAAAGAAGACATTGATAGATGGTTGCAGATGCATAACATGTATGATTTTTGAACAGACTAATGTTGCACAATATTGTTTCACCTCGTCTGTGTTGTATCGCCAGTTATGTCATGACGCTGAACTACTATTGAAAAGTGACGGTATTATGCACAATCATCTTGACGTGACGATATAATGCCGTGCAACGTTAGATAGGCCTAGATGTCAGATGACAATAATCTGTCATTGACAGTGGCTGTCACTGACACTGACCTGTGTCGCTGTCACCTCGCTGTCACCTTGCTATGGCTGGAACACAAGAAGACACTATGCGGTATCACAGGCCCCAATAGGGCCTACACATTATGTATAACAACCGACCTCAGCAGCCTCGGGCATTAAATGCAATTGACATGGTTGTGTAGCCACTGTACAGTGGATGACATGTGCCATTTGGGTAGTATGAGTGTTGTGTGCATCAGCAGTGTATAAATCATGAAATAGTGTTCAACTCACTTCTTGATGTTTACGTTTTTTGGCTAACGAACGTTCCTTTGGAGGCTGTCGCATGTAAGTGGGGTTGGTCAAATCGAATACAGATGGAACAGCTGTTGGATGCAGATATCCGGCTTCATGTGATAATCCGTATCGATAAAGTGATCACTGCAAAGTTTGGCCGAAGGCCCAGGCTTCCAACACTCCAAACGTTTGCACTTCCGAATCCACAGCTTCCTCCTCTCTCGTTCAACTGGCTTTGGAAATTCATGAAAATGGGTCCCATCCGTCATTCGATTGTTCTTTGTGCTAGCCTTGACACAATTCGGAGCCACACAATACACCATAGTGAATGAAACACATTACTTCCAGGTGTGCATAATTAATTAAGGCCCTCCTGCTTTTATGATTGCATGACATGTACAGATGACCTGATCTACATCACAACTTTTGCTGAACCCGCCGCCTGGCTCTAACAAGCCAGTTGCTAGCCTGATCAGGTAATCAAGTTGTCAAACACATAATTGGCTATATCTTCAAAATGGATGGAGCTAATTGCATTTGGTTTTCTGTATTGTATAAAGTGTTAGGTACACTTTTGAAATCGTCTTACAGCAGAAAATGGCAAAAAACCTTGATATATGACCTTTAATGTTGCAATGAAGTGGGGCTCGATGGCAGATTTATTATGCGTGCATTGAAAGTAAGTTTTCGACCCCTTTTTGCTGTCAGTATAGCCTCAATATAGGAATATGTCCTAGGCATGGGACCACCCCGGCGAATCAGTATCACATTACCCGCGGACTCGCCGTCTCTACGCCGCAAAGATATCGATTTGACTATTTGCATAGAAAAGTCAACAAAGCACAGGAAAATATAAAACTATGCCTATTGAAACTTATCAGATTCAATTAGATGCATCGGATAGCTACATGTAGTTATTCCACAGACAGTGGTCAAACCAATTTGGACAAAAGTATTTTAATTTCCTTCAGTGGAGCACGTCATAATTTGTTGATGTTTTTTTTACCATTCGTTTATTCAAAAAAAGGAAGTCAGTCATGTCGATCATGCAGAGGTTTCACTTCATTCATAATTACTTAATACACATATTTTTATTTCGATGTCATGATTGTAAATATCTAGATGATTTGGTGATCGCATGGATTCAGGTGATATTCCATCATAGGCCTGCGGCGTGGGTAGAGGACATTGTCCGGCTGTTAGGATCGGCTCATGGCCGGAGAAACCTTGATAGTTTTATCTCAATTACACTATGTTTACTGTATCCAACATATCTGTAAAACTCTATCTTTCCGTCCTTTGTCACAAAGGCCGTTTTTTCACGATCTTGTTTCTACTTTAGGTGCACCTGCCAATAACCGGTCTTGAGGTCTAAATAAGGAGCAGATCTCAGATACAATACATTTAGGATCACTTACTTTCTTTAGGACTTGGTGGGTCTTCGCTGGATAAGTTTGATGTCGATGTGAGCAATGATTCAGTGTCTTTCGACTTCGAAGACCAGAACTTTTCTGAATTCAAAAGACGTTTTAGAATTACTTAAGTGGACAAATCTTCAATCATTCTGACAGAGTGAGTAAGAAGGAATGTGCTTGCTGCCGGCGTATTGGTTCGTGATTATACCGTGATGCATTAAAATGTTTAGCAAACCGAAAGGCATTAGAAGGGAAACACGATCGAAATTTGTATTTGTCTTCCCTTCCTATTTCTGCGGTGGATATTTAGTTGAATACCGGGATTATGCGCACTGGCATCTACTGAAATGTTCAATATGTATAAGTAATTCTGTTCAACGAACCAAAAATGACTTCGAATATGCAAAGCAAGAAACATTAAATGGGATTCGACAATTACATAATATGTTACAGTTAAGATCCCAATGATTTGTGATTCTCGTAAAATCAGCTGGATATGCGTTGCTGCCATGAGGCTTAAAATCACGAATACTAAACGTTGTATATACATGTATGTGTACGAACCTTTTTTCATCATGACAAGCGCTACAAGGAGAACGATAAAAAGCAACACGGCGCCTGTTATTGGTAACCACATGCAGTGCTCATACGCGATGTCACTGTCGGGCCAGTCATCCACGGCAGTCAATTGTGGCTCGTGATCAGTGCGCCCTTCGTACATAATG